>NW_023995183.1:0-125000 GCF_015586225.1 Lucilia sericata | reverse complement strand
GCTAAATAGAATAGGTTTCGGATTAAAATATTCTTGACGTAAAAGTTTGTCTGGTATATTATTTGCAAATAATAGGTCTATTTGTTAGTCTATTATTTAAAATCCAGAAAATCTTATAGGATGCGATTCAAAGTACATACTTGCTTTCCTCGCTTAAAAATGTTTCTTAGCAGAAGGTATAGTGGGGATATTACATGCAAAATGTAAATAAAATAGTTTAGAAATGTTTTCATGAACCGATTTATTATTAAAAGACCCCCAACTGTGATAAACAAAATACTCGATTAATAGGATGTATACGCTTTATTTCCAAACTTTTATTAAAAATCTGTTAAAACTCACCTGAAAATATGAACTGCACGCTGATAGAACAATTTTGTGAGCCTGCAATTGCCGTCCTTCCGCAGCCAGTGTAACATCAACCAAAGTGCCATTGTGTAGTAGAGATGAACAGACCGAAATGAAATTTGGTTGATGATTATTCCAGCGTAAACAAAATTGTTGCACTGACATTATGACAAGTGACTAAAGAGAATGTTGTTTTTTCTTATAAAAAGGAACAGTAGTAGTAGTTGTTGTTGTTGTTGTATAGTAATAATTTATGTCAGGAACGTGTAATTTAATCGTATCAAAAAAAGAAAAAGGCTTTCTTCTTATTTTTAAGAAACTATTTAACACTCGATGTATAAAATAAAAAAACGCACACAGTGTGTATTTAAAAAAGTAATGATGACGCAACTTTTATTTTTTTGTTAAATAAAAATACACTTTTTTTTAGGCGCTGCAGAAGCAGCCAATATAATTTTAACGTTTTTTCAACACAATTTCTTTAATTTTTCTTTGCTGTTGTGTTTAATTATTGTATTTAATTTTTTTTATTTCGGGGGTTTATTATCAATTATTAATTTTCTAAAATATATAATATTTTTTTTTGATAAAGATTAGAAAAAATACTTTTAGTAGCAAAATAAAATTGTATTTAAAACAAAATCGGGAGTTGAGAGTGTATGTGTGTGTGTGTATTTTGACGTATTGTCTGACGTCGGTTTATTTCTGTTTTTTCTTTATATTTATTTATTTTTTTTGTTCTTCTATACTTTTTTTTGTATTGCTTCCCGTTGTTCACCAATAAAAACCAGCAAAAACAAATGAATAAAAATAATTCATACAGTGTCGTCGTAAAACATCATCTCCTCCTCCTTCACCTTAATCATAAACGTCGTCTTTTTAACACTATCGCTCTCACAGCAAAAAAAGAATCAAAAACAAGTTACAGTTCTATATTCGACTAGGTCGAATCTTAAATACCCTTCAGCTATAAATACATTTTATAAAGTTTTGGATCTTGTATGGTCCAATTATGGACCGGTCGGACAAACATTTCACAGTATTATTTGTATATGAATTCAATAATATGAATCTAATTTTGTCTCGTTATCGTTATCATTTTATGAATTTTTTTTTTTTTTTTTTTGAAGTGGACCTTGTATGGAAGCTATAACAAATTATGGATCGATTCAGCTTTCACTTGGTAATACTATTTGTATTAATGTAAGATTTATAGGTGCAGAATTTCTTCTCTAATACCGATATTCTAGAAGATTTTATTTACCATTTTCCGGAATTGTATATAGGTATGTATTTGTATGGGGACTATTTAAGATTTTGAACCAATTCTAAGAAATTTCAAAAGAATAAAATGATCTGTGACAAAATTTGTTGTAGTTGTAAGAATTAGAACTAGTTTGGGGGGTTGTTGTTTCTAAATCAATGTTCAGGCCTAAAACTTGTGCTACTTCCAATGGATTTGTATATTGGACAAAGTAAAGTAGGGTTGACTAAGCACTTGAATAAGTGATGGGTATAATGGAATGATGGACATTCATAGGGGCCCTCACAGTCTTTGTGACCAGTAGGCCATAAGAATATTGCTAATTCCCGATCTTAGTTGTGTCAGAACTTCTCTTATAGTTCTGACTGACATTAAAAGCTGCCTTATACGAGGACTGATCTATTGGATCCTGTACATAACGGTGTATATATGTAGGTACATCCATCTGACATGCCCCGGGGGAGCATCACATCTGAGATATTGGCTAAGCACTTGAATAAGTGATGGGTATCATGGGCACCTTGACCATATGCTGGACATTCATTGGGACTGTCACAGTCTATGTGTGACCAGTAGTCATTAAGCCTATAGCTCCATCCAGATCTTGCCAATGTCAGAACTACTCTTAGTTCTTGATGATAATAAAAGCTGTCGTATACGAGGACTGATCTATTGGATCCTATACATAACTGTTTATAATATAATAATGCATCCGACATGCTTCTGAGGAGCATCCACTTGCAAGTTGTTAAGGTTAGAATGACACCTCTGGTGATATTCCAATAGAAACTGATTAGTCGTTTCCTCGTGTAGGTGATGTTCCGAGGTAATTTGTAAGCAGTCTATTACAGACCTTTGGGAAACGTTTTGACAACTTTGAATGTTTCTCCACTGAGCATTACAGAGCGGAGGTGATCACACTGTAGCAGCATAATTAACCACTAACCGACTAATCCATTTGTAGCTACTACATAACGATTAATCGGTCTGTGAGGATAAGGTTTCTTTGTTTCCACTTAGCAATTTGTGCCTTATTGTAATGACATAAGCTAAGGAGGTAGTCGCTAATGAAATGAAACAAACGGAATGACAAACTTATATTGACCGATCTCAAGAAGATAAAGGCTATAACAAAATGCCCATATTTTTCTTCTAACCAAAAAAAAAAAAAAAGAGCTGCGGTGTTTTTGTGTACTTTTTTTGTTGTTGTTGTTATTGTTTTCGTTTTAAAGTTCTATATTTCCGAGTGTGATAATTCGATTAAATTAAAACTTAAAGCAATAATTAATATTATTATCTGATTTATTTATACAAAAAGAAATACCGATTTATTTCACTTTTCATAATTTACTAAAATAGATAAAAACAAAAAACCGTAATGAATATTTTTTTTTTGCTTGAAAAAAACACGATAAGACAACACACGAAAATACTGATTAATTTTGCTTGCTGTTGTTGGTTTACTCCTTTTCTTTTACTTTGAAAGGAGCAAACGCCAAAATTGTCGAAAAAAAAAACACTGAGTTGCAAAAAAAAGGAGTTAAGTTTGTTTTTACTTTTTTCTTTATAACACTTTCTTTTTGTATTTTTTGTTAATTTCTTTTTTTATTGCTTCATATTAAAATTATATTTTGTATAAAAAAAACAAATGGAAAATTATTAGCACTTTGTCAATGGCTTGTTTGTTGCTGCAGCCATGACGTCATTAGCAAAATTATTATACTTTTTACTTTTAAAGTAAAACAATTACTTATTTACACTTGATTTTTTATTATTTACTAAATTTGTTGATCATTTACATTATTACTGAAATATTTATAATTAATTTTAAATAATTTTACTTAGAAAAAACCTTGAACTTTTATGAATGAAGTGTTTTTTCAAAGGAATCTTGTTAATATTTAGCAGCAGCAGCAGGCCAACTAACTACAGCCGCCAATAGCTAAACATGGTTGCATTTTTTCTTATTGCAAAAAAAACACACTACACACAACGCCATAAATAAACATTTAATTAATTACTTTTTTAACATTTATTTCTTAAATTTTCCTCCAGCAATATTAACATGGTTCTTAATTTATTTTAAATTTCTTAAAAATCGTATTAAAACACATTTTTTTTTATAACAAAAAATTCATTTACGCTACAAAAATAACATAAGAAAAAAATCCAAAATGGCGCGTTCTCTTCTATTATTATCTTTTTCTTCTTCGTTTTATCACTTTATATTTGTTCCGTTTTTTTTTTTTGCGTTCCTCCAAGTTTTTTTTTTTTGCAGACAACTCGTTTATTTTTCAAGTTTTAACACTTTAATTTTTATAATTATTTAAGCATTTTATTAAATTTATTAAGCTTACAATTGAAATAATATATTTTTATAATATTTCTTTAAATTCTTTTATTATTTATGACATTTTTTTTTGTAAAATTTTCTTCACATTTTTACCACAAAGAAAATATGTTAGAGCAAAGGAAAGGCAGACTGAAGAGAATTTTTATGTAATGACAAGAAAAGTCAGAAATGCACAGAGTTGTATTTTGTTGGTAGTAGTTGTGTGTTTTAAACAGTGTTGCCTTGTTTACCAAGGATTTGTTTGGGTTTTTAGTGCTTTTTATAGGAATACAAATGATTTTTTTTGAATTTTTCTCAAAATTTGAAAATTTTTCACTTAAAAATCGAAATTTTACTAGAAAATTAAAATTTCACTACAAAATTTATAACAAAAATCAACATTTCACCAAAAAAAAATCAGCAGTTCACTAAAATATAAAAACTTTTCGAAAAAAAATTAAATTTCACTAAAAAGTCGAAATTTTACCCGAAATACAAAGTTTCACTAAAAACTAAAATTTTAATAACGTCGAAATTTCACTAGGAAATCTATTTCACAGAAAAATCAAAGTTTCACTAGAAGTTAAAAATTTCACAAAAAACAGGATTTCACTACAAAATTCACCAAAAGATTAAAGTTTAATGTTTAAAAACATTTCACTAGAAAAATAAAATTTCTCTCACAAATCGAAATTTGACCAAAAAATCGTTTCGCTATAAAATTAAAATTTCACTTAAACGGTAAAATTTCACTAGTAATTAGATTTTCACTAGGAAATCAAAGTTTCACTAGAAAATCAAAAATATCTAAATTTCACATGAATGTGAAAAATGAAATTTCACTCAAAACCTAAATTTCACCAGAAAATCTTAATTTCATTATAACAATTAAATTTCACTAAAAATATAAATTTTTCTAGAAAATCGTAATTTCATTAAAAAAATCGCACTAAATTACCGAAATTCACCAGAAAATCTAACTTTAATTAGAAAACCGAAGTTTCACTACAAAATCAACACATTTCACCAGAGAATTAAAATTTTACTAAAAAAAACTAAATTTCACTAAAAACCGAAATTCACCAGAAAATCTAAATTTCTCTAGAAAACCGAAATTCTTACCAAAATATCTTAATTTCACTAGAAAATCATAATTTCACTAAAAAATCAAAATTAATAAGAAAATCATAATTTCACCCGACTATCGAAATTTCACTAGAAAATTGATATTTCAGTAAAAATTTCACTAAAAATTCGAAATTTTCCAAAAAAACTAAATTTTACCAAAATATCTAAATTTCACTAGAAAATTATAATTTCACTAAAAAATCAAAGTTTAATTGGAAAATCATAATTTCACCAGAATATTGAAATTTCACTAGAAATCCGAAATTTCATCAGAAAATCTAAATTTCTCTAAAAAATCGAAGTTCACCACAGAACCAAATCCTCACTTGGAAAAATTTCACCTAGAAATTAAAGTTTCACTAAAAAAATTTCGCTAAAAATTTTAAAATTCCCAAAAAACTGAAATTTTAATAAAATATCTAAATTTTACTAGAAAATCATAATTTCACTAAAAAATCGAAGTTTAATTGGAAAATCATAATTTCACCAAAATATCGAATTTCACTAAAAAATCTAAATTTCATTAAAAAATTGCAATTCCAGCGGAAATCTAAATTTCATTACTAAAAAATTGACATTTCAATAAGAAACCAAAAGTCCACCAAAAAGTCTAAATTTCTTTAGAAAACCAAATTTTTACTTTAATTAAAAAAATTAATTTCACTAAATAACCGTAATTCACCAGAAAATCTAACTTAATTAGAAAACCGAAATTACTACAAAATCAATATTTCTCCAGAAAAAAACACATTTCACCAGAGAATTAAAATTTTAATAAAAAAACTAAATTTCACTAAAAAACCGAAATTCACCAGAAAATCTAAATTTCTCTAGAAAACCGAAATTCTTACCAAAATATCTTAATTTCACTAGAAAATCATAATTTCACTAAAAAATCTAAACTAATAAAAAAATAATAATTTCAACAGACTATCGAAATTTCACTAGAAAATTGATATTTCACAAAAAATTCGAAATTTTCCAAAAAAAAAAAAAACGAAATTTTACCAAAATTTCTAAATTTCACTAGAAAATCATAATTTCACTAAAAAATCAAAGTTTAATTGGAAAATCATTATTTTACCAGAATATCGAAATCTCACTAGAAACCCGAAATTTCATCAAAAAATCTAAATTTCACTAAAAAATCTAAATTCACCACAGAACCAAATCCTTAGTTGGAAAAATTCACTTAGAAATTAAAGTTTCACTAAACAAATTTCAATTTCGCTAAAAATTCGAAATTTTTCAAAAAACTGAAATTTTACTAAAATATCTAAATTTCACTAGAAAATCATAATTTCACTAAAAAATCGAAGTTTAACTGGAAAATCATAATTTCACCAAAATATCGAATTTCACTTAAAAATCAAAATTTCATTAAAAAATTGCAATTCCAACGGAAAATCTAAATTTCATTTTATTTCACAAAAATCTTAGTTTCGCATAATTTCACTAGAAAATTGACATTTCACTAAAAAACCAAAAGTCCACCAAAAAGTCTAAATTTCTTTAGAAAAGCGAAATTTTACTAGAAAATTGAAATTTTATTAAAAAAATCATCATTTCACTAAAAAATTCATAATTTCACTAAAAATCTAAATTTCACTATAAATCGAAATTTCACAAAAAATCAAAATTTCACTTAAATGAAAACTAATGTTACTAGAAAATCGAAATTTCACAAAAAATCTTAGTTTCGCATAATTTCACTAAAAAATTTACATTTCACTAAAAAACCATGAGTCCACCAAAAAGTCTAAATTTCATTAGAAAACCGAAATTTTACTAGAAAATTTAAATTTTATTAAAAAAAATCATAATTTCACTAAACGATTATAATTTCACTAAAAATCGAAATTTCACTAAAAATCGAAATTTTACTAAAAATCAAAATTTCAATACAAATCTAAATTTCACTAAAATGAAAACTAATGTTACTAGAAAATCGGAATTTCACAAAAAATCTTAGTTTCGCATAATTTCACTAGAAAATTGCCATTTCACTAAAAAACCAAAAGTCCACCAAAAAGTCTAAATTTCATTAGAAAGCCGAAATTTTACTAGAAAATTTAAATTTTATTAAAAAAATCATAATTTCACTAAACAATTATAATTTCACTAAAAATCAAAATTTCACTAAAAATCTAAATTTCACTAAAATGAAAACTAATGTTACTAGAAAATCTAAATTTCACAAAAATCTTAGTTCCGCATAATTTCACTAGAAAATTAACATTTCACTAAAAAACCAAAAGTCCACCAAAAAGTCTAAATTTCATTAAAAAACCGAAATTTTAATAGAAAATTTAAATTTTATTGAAAAAATCATCATTTCACTAAACAATCACAATTTCACTAAAAATCTAAATTTCACTAAAAATCTAAATTTCACTAAAATGAAAACTGGTGTTACTAGGAAATCTAAATTTCACAAAAAATCTTAGTTTCGCACAATTTCACTAGAAAAATGATATTTCACTAAAAAACCAAAATTCCATCAAAAAGTCTAAATTTTATTAGAAAACCGAAATTTCACTAGAAAATTGAAATATTATTAAAAAAATCATCATTTCACGAAACAATCATAATTTCACTAAAAATCGAAATTTCACTAAAAATCGAAATTTCACCAAAAATCAAAATTTCACTTAAATGAAAACTAATGTTACTAGAAAATCTAAATTTCACAAAAATCTTAGTTCCGCCTAATTTCACTAGAAAATTGACATTTCACCAAAAAACCAAAAGTCCACCAAAAAGTCTAAATTTCATTAGAAAACCGAAATTTTACTAGAAAATTTAAATTTTATTAAAAAAATTATCATTTCACTAAACAATCACAATTTTACTAAAAAACGAAATTTCACTAAAATGAAAACTAATATTACTAGAAAATCGAAATTTCCCAAAAATCTTTGTAAAAAAATCATCATTTCACTAAACAATCATAATTTCACTAAAAATCTAAATTTCACTAAAAATCAAATTTTCACTAAAATGAAAACTAATATTACTAGAAAATCGAAATTTCACAAAAAATCTTAGTTTCGCATAATTTCACTAAAAAATTTACATTTCACTAAAAAACCATGAGTCCGCCAAAAAGTCTAAATTTCATTAGAAAATTGAAATTTGATTAAAAAATTTTCACTAAAAAAATTCATAATTTCACTAAAAATCTAAATTTCACTAAAATGAAAACTAATGTTACTAGAAAATTTATATTTCACCAAAAATCTTAGTTTCGCATAATTTCACTAAAAAATTGACATTTCACTAAATAACCAAAAGTCCACCAAAAAGTCTAAATTTCAACAGAAAACCGAAATTTTACTAGAAAATTAAAATTTTATTAAAAAAAATCATAATTTCACTAAACAATCATAATTTCACTAAAAATCAAAATTTCACAATTTTTAAATAAAAAAACTTTTCTTTTTTAGTTTTTTAATAATTTTTATTTATATATTTGTTTTTATGTCTTAAAATAAAAATATGCATTTTCTTTAAGAAAAAAAAAATTATAAAATTAAGAAAAAACAAATATTTTTTTCTTAATGGTCTTCTACAAAATCGCACCTTTTATAAAAAACCAATGGGAAATAAATACAACTTTTTCTTAATTTTTTCGTTTTAAATATTATTAAATAAAATAAAAGGAAAATGCATATTTTTTTACAATTTTCAAACTGTATGCATTCGTTATTGTGATTTACTTTTTTTTTTTAAAATGTATCACAGTTTACAATTAATAAAATGAAAGTGAAAGTCAAACAAATTAGTTTTTTTCTTTTTTTTTTTTTAAATTGAAAAATAAATAAAAGAAATGATAACAATTTATATATAAATTATGTAATATTTGAGGATTATTAAATAATTTGTTAAAACAAAAATTGTGGCTTTTTAAAAAACTAATATTCCAAAAAAATTATTTAATATTTAGAATATCTTCGCTCGCTGTTGTTAAATGGGATTATAGAGTTTTTTTTTGGAATATGGGTTTTTTGGGCCACCTTTTTTTTCGGCTGAAAATATTACATAATTTTTACAAAAATCTTAAAACTTAAGGAACTAATTAAATTTAAATAGTTTTTATAATTTAGATGAGTTTTTTGTTGTTGTAGTGTTTTTTAAAAGTAGAAAAATTTCTAAACTATTAAACTGAACTTATGAATTAGTAGGTAAGTAGTAAAGTAAGTAGTAGTTTCGTCGTTTGTTTGTGTTTTGTGGTAGTTTTAATATTTTACAATTTTTTTTTTGTTTAATTAATTGGTCATTAATAGTTAGTTTACTGGTTTTTTAGGTTAAGAATTATTTCGAATTCTTTTTCTTCTTTGGCATTTTAGCCCAAATGCGGAAGAAGTATTCATCGCGTCGCAATAATTTACCGCGAGCATATGAATGTATATCCGCATCCATATGATGGTCACGCAACCAAGATGATGTATTACAAGAACTCATTTCGGTACGAGGTTCATCTGGTAGACTGGCGAGACCTGAATATGTGTAAGAATACCAAGAAAAAAGGTTAGTGTTCCGAAGGACCATATAGTTTAACTTGTTAAAAAGTCGTTTATGCAGTACAAAAACTTACCTAATGTTACTGCCTTATAGGGTTCCTCAGATTCCAACGGTTCACTTAAACCAATTTCATTTTTGGCAAAGATACGAATCATATATTCATGATTCTCCTGTAAGTCTCTAATTTGGAATTTCTGTACACCGGCTGGTACACGACCAACCTCAATCCACATGCTCTTCTTCATGTCACGTATAGCAATGTGATAACCGAGCAGAGGCGCACCACCATCTGACTCGGGTATACCCCATTCGAATACATGAGCATTGGCGGCAATAACTCTTGTTTCCAAGGGTGCTGTGGGTGGTGAGGGAACCGCTATAAAATTAAGAAAAAGATTTTATAAAAATTTGTAACATTATAGAGTTCCATCAACGGATACTTACTGGCATGTGTTTTTAAGGCAATACTTTCGGTTACGGCTGGTGCACCTAGACCAGCTTCATTTTCCGCCGATACTCTAAACCAATATTCAGACTTTTCTTTCAAATTATCCACAGTGTATTGTAGGCAATGAGCATCTAAGGTGATGACCTTAGTCCATGTGGTCGATGTGGATGAACGTTTTTCAATGCAATAGCCTGTTAAGGATAAAGAATGAGAGATCGATTAAGAAGTATTATCTTGCTAAAAAGCTATAACTGACGTAAATCAGTGAAAAATCAAAAATTCTCTTAATTGGTTTTTCAAAACATCATGACCTTTGACCCTATCTTTTTATACCCACCATCAAAAAAGATGGGGGGTATATTGATTTTGTCATTCCGTTTGTAACACATAGAAATATTGGTCATAGACCCACAAAAGTATATATATTCTGGGTCCTCATTAAATTCTAAGACGATCTAGCCATGTCTGTCCGTCTGTCCGTCCGTCCGTCCGTCTGTCTGTCTGTCTGTCTGTCTGTCTGTCTGTTGAAAGCGCGATAGAGTCCGAATGGAAAGTGCTAGAGGGTTGAAATTTCACATAAATATTTCTTATAGGTAAGGTTTGTTTAGTATTGAAAATGGGCAATATCGGTCCACGTTTTCGGATAGCCCCCATACAAGTGGCCCCTCGAAAAGCAGCTTTAACAGCCATAACTTGTTTAAAAATACGAATATAGCGATGAAATTCGATATAAGTAAGTTTCTTATGATCCCAAATCAATATGCGAAATTTTATGAGGATCGGTCCATAATTGACCCTACTCCCCATATAAGGTCCCCCTCAGAAAATGACTTTAACGCTCATTACTGGCTTAAAAATACTAGTATATAGATGAAATTCGACATAAGTAAGTTTCAAACGAGTCAAAATCTATCTAAAAAATTTTATGAGGATCGGTCCATGATTGACCCTACCCCGCATATAAGGTCCCCTTCAGAAAATGACTGCAACGCTTATTAATGGTTTAAAAATACGAGTGTAGCGATGAAATTCGACACAAATAAATTTAATACGAACCAAATTCTATCTACCAAATTTTATGAGGATCGACCCATAATTGACCCTACCCCCCTATACATGGTCCCCTTCAGAAAATTACTTTAACGCTTATAACTGGCATAAATATACGAGTATATAGATGAAATTCGACATAAGTAAGTTTCATTCGAGTCAAACGAGGTTTGATGGTGGGTATATAAGATTCGGCATAGCCGAATATAACACTCTTACTTGTTATTGATTTAAATTGAACAAAAAAGCATGAGCTTTTTTTACTACATTTACTATTGAACTGCAATTCTCTTTCTCCCACTTACCTGTAATTTCTGAACCACCATTGTGAGCAGGTATTTCCCAATCGAGAGTAACACTTCTGCCAGTAATATCCGGACA
Organism: Lucilia sericata; assembly: GCF_015586225.1. Classification (NCBI taxonomy): domain Eukaryota; kingdom Metazoa; phylum Arthropoda; class Insecta; order Diptera; family Calliphoridae; genus Lucilia; species Lucilia sericata. The sequence goes on along the minus strand of NW_023995183.1, from coordinate 113,525 downwards.
TCTGAGATTTTGAGGAGGTGAGGGAGGAGCTAATAAATATACAAAATTTATATAATTAATAAAATGAAATACCCAAAGTTTTCCAAAACATAAATCTCTAAAAACAAAGCAATTTGCCCTAAAATAAGCATTTTACATACCCAATCCCTCGGAGGCTCTAACTGCAGTTATATTACAAGAAAAAAAAGCATTCAAAGCAAAAAGCATTTAATAAATTCAGTTTTTAAATAAAAAAAGTTAAAAGAGCATTAATATCGAATAGCAGAAACTTTAAAAGTTTAAAAGTAAAACTTACTTATTCTACGGCTGACGACTATCTTATCTTCAGTCTCAAGAGCTTCACTGGTGCCAACTTCATTCTTGGCGTATATTCTAAAGGTGTAGGCCTTATTTTTGATAACATTTGTAACCAATATATTGGGTACATTGCCATTTGTACTGCCCAGTAGTCTATAGTCGGTTTCATGGAATTCTTTAATCTCAACAATATATTCAATAATCTTAGTGCCACCATCTGTTTCGGGCTCTTGCCATGACAGTGTGAATGATGTGTCATTCATGCCGGAAACATCAATGGGTGCTCGGGGTGGTGAGGGTATGTCTGTTGAATAGTTACGCAACACATTAGTTTAAAAATTTTGCAAATGTTTAGTTCCAAAAAAAAAAACTTACCGAATTTCTTTGTTATTGCCACCGGTTCACTTTCTGTGGGTTCTGATTCACCTATGGGATTCATGGCCACCACTCTGAACATGTATTGTGAGTTCATGGCAAGTTTTTGCAGGCAATAGGAGGTTATATCCCTATCGACATCGGCCACCTTCATCCAAACATTATTCTGTAGTTCACATTTCTCCAATATATACTTGTTGATCTCTAAGCCACCATCATCAATGGGTGGTGTCCATTCAAGTTTAATGGAATCCTTTTTAACGTCCTTAATTTCCAAAGACTGTGGACGGCTGGGCTTATCGATAACCTTAATATTACATTCTACACTACTAGAGCCGGCTGCATTCTCGGCCACCAATTTATAACGACCCGAGTCTTCACGTGTTAATTTCTGTATTTTTATTATAGTCTTGGTTTCGGTCGTAGTAATCTTATTGATTTCAATCGTTTGGCGTTTGGTAGTCTTAACCTCTGTTGTTTCCTTGTACAATGTAATCTTGGGCTGTGGATAAGCCTTAACTAAAGCTGGAATGGTCATATCGTTGCCAGTGCGTAATTTTAGTGACAAATATTTCTCCTCTAGTTCGATGATGGGTTTCTCTTGTAATGTCACACGACATGTGGTCTCTACACTGCCCACTTCGTTCTCAGCCACACAAGTGTATTCGGCTTCGTCATCGACAGTGGTCTTTTCAATTGTGTATTTAGCCACACGGTTCTCGTAGCGCATGGTCTTGGTCTGTATAATCTTGCCATTCTTCTTCCAAATCACTTTAGGCTCTGGTACACCGCCGAAGACACAGGATAGTGTTACTTCCTTATCATGTTCGGTGGTAATGTCTTGCAAAGGTTCTTGTACCGTTGGTTTTTCCTTCTTTACCTCGGCGACCAGGCGTATGGGTGGCGACAAGGGTGAGGGTGGTGAGGGACCAACTTCATTGACGGCTATTGAACGGAAGACGTATTCCGTATCAATAACAAGTTTGCTTAAAGTATAAGTTGTATCCTTAATCTTGCGAATTTCGGACCATCTAGAAGAAAAAGAAAGAGATCGGAAATTATTACTTTAGTTCGTGAAATTCTCACATTTAACTTACTTTTCAGTCTTAACATCTTTGTATTCCAAAATATATTCCAATATATCGGATTTACCATCATCCTCGGGTGCCTTCCAGAAGAGTGTAATCGAATCGTGCATAACTTCCAAAGGTTGAGGAGCTCCCGGAGCTGAGGGTTTACGCATGATAACCAAATGCAAACTGGCTTCAGCTTCACCCACTGGATTGCGCAATTTAATGGTATATTCATCTTCATCTTCTTCCACCACCTTGCGTATGGTCAACGAGGCTGATTGCTCATCGATAGTGGGTGTTACCCTATTCGATTTAACAATAACCTTCTTAGATGTTTTCCATTCAGCATCTGGCTGTGGTACACCCGAATATTTAATAGTCATTGTTACATCATCGTTCTCCTTAACCTTGATTGTCTGTTCCTTATCGGATATTATAATAGGAGCGGTCTTAACCTCTTCTACGCATAAGTTTGTACTGGTGGTAACATTGGCGGCAGTGCAACTAATTTCTCCAGCATCATCATCTTCGGCATCGTGAATAACCAGACGTCTAACGGTACCCTCCACGAAGACTTCGTGTTTCTTATTGGGTTTAATGGGTTTTCCTTTCTTGTACCAGGTCACCTCCACATCGGGTGGTGATAGTTTGACAGTGAATTCAGCATCGGTATTCTTGGTAGCCAAAGTAACATCGGGCAATGGTACGATAAACTCAACTAAAGGTTTCTCCACCACCAGCTTAGCCTTCGATGTTTGTTCACCCACTTTAAGGGAATATTCGGTGGCATCTGAAGGTTTAGCCTTTTTGATGGTAATCGATTGGCGTTTGCCATCGATAGTTAGTTGTACACGTTCATCGTATGTTATCTCCTTGCCATTCTTATACCATTTAATCAAAGCATCACCCTTGTCGAGTTCCACCGTGAAGGTAGCTGTTTCACCTTCGGTTACTGTAACATCCTCCAAAGGTTTGACAATTTCTGGTGGCAATTCAATGACTGTGAGTTCACACTTGCATACTTGATCGGCGAATTTGCAAGAGTATTCACCCTCATCATGGATAGTGCAGTTGCGTATAAGCAATCTATGCACCTTGCCATCCTTAATGAAATCTACGTTCTTCTTTTCGGGTGTAATCTTCTCGCCATCCTTGAACCATTGCATTTCTGTAACGTCGGTGGATACTTCCACATCCAAAATGGCAGTATCCTTTTCGGTTACCTCGTAGTCTTCCAGAGGTTTAATAAACTCAGGTTTGCGTGGCAAGACTTCAACGGTTGATTTAGTTTCTTGGTCCTTAACCTTGCAAGTGTAATTGCCACTATCTCTCAAATTGGTATTCTTTATAACCAGTTTATGGGTCTTGCCCTCTTCGACGACTACACGATGATCCATACCGCTAAGTTCTTTGCCATTGAAGAACCATTTGGTGGAGACCACATGAGAGGTCTCACATTCTAAGGTCAATGATTGCACTTCTTCGATGGATATCTTAGCCTTAAGTTTCTTAGTGAAGACAACTTCATCGACTTCTACAATAACACGGGCACCATGCGAAGTCTTACCCAAAGGATTGCTTGCAATACACTTGTAATCACCGGAATCGGTATCGGGATTTGCATCTTTGATAATAAGTTCAATATTTTCACCATCGTAGATTTGTTGAATGCGTTCATTGGGATATAGAGGATTGTTGTTGAAGAGCCATTCCACTTCGGGCACTGGATTACCAGTAACCTTAGCTGGCAAGCGAATAACGCCCTTCTGAGGAACATTTTGTTCCTCAAAGCGTTCGACAAATAGAGGAGGTTCGGCATTGCCACTGGGTGGTTCTGTAAGGGAAGTAAAGTTATATTAAACAAACGTAATGATGGAAAATATAAACGAAAAATTTTATAACAAATAGACTTTACAAATAAAAAGGGGATTTTTGCAATATACCTTCGATAGTCAAATTAGCCGAAGTTTCTACGCTACCCAAAGGATTTTCAGCCTTGACCGTGTACTCGCCCTTTTGATCGCGTTTGGGTGAAATCAAAGTCAACGTATGAATATCCTTCTCAGTCTTAGTATTACCCTTAACGGGTTTGCCATCCTTATACCAGGTAATCTTGGGCGCGGGGTTACCGACAATTTGTGTGGTTAGCACAGCACTTTCTCCCTCGCGTATGATCATGTTGCGTAAAGGTTCCAATACTTGAGGAGGTTCCTTTTCACTTGTGCGCACCTTCAAGACTATAGGCAATCTAGATTCACCTTCACGATTGGTGGCAATTACCTCGTAGGTACCTTCTTGAGATTTCTTGACCTTCTTAATATGTACCACACTGCAGTACATGTGCATATCGGATTCGGTGACAACACGTACATTCTTCATAGTGGTTGTATCGATCTCTTCGCCTTCGAAAGTCCAGACAATATCGGGTTCAGGCACGGCCACCAGACGACATTCCAATATGACATTGGTGTCTTCATCGACATATTGAGCTTTAGGTTTGCGTGAGAAAGTAGGTGGTATACCTTCGAGTATATCGGCTAATGAGGATTCACGAGACATGCTCTTGCGAGACATGGCTGTACCATCGGAACCGTGATCGGACAAAGGAGTCTCGACCACCAATTCGGTAGTGGTAGAGGTAAAACCGGCTGCATTCTTGGCCACACAAGTAAAGCGTCCCGCATCTTCGGGGAATACTTCACGTATAATCAATGTAGCAACATTGTCATCATCATAATACATTTGGAAGTCTTGAGAAGGCTTAATAATAGCCGTTTCACGGAACCAGGCGATTTGTGGTCTAGGCATACCCTCAACTTTGCATTCAAATTGTACAGTATAACCATCGGGTGTGTGAATGGGTTGCAATTTTTCTATAAATCTAGGTGCCATGGGCTTTTCATGGGGTCCGGGACCTTTACATTGTACGGAAAACGAAACAAACAAAACAATTGAAACAAAATGTTAATCACAAGACAAGATCACTACGTGTAAATTACACAAAATATCGGGTGTACTGATAACAAATATTTGAAATCGCTTGAACTATACTTACGTTCAAATACAGGTAGTTTATCAATCTTTTCGTGCAATTTCTTTTGCACATATTGTGTGTATTCAGCAGCTTCCATGAGATATTGAGCTGGTACCCAGCCTTCTTCTTCCGTAATGGTCTTCTTAACAAACCACCATTCGGAACTATGGCGTCCAACAACACGCACCTTTTCACCTTCCACCAGATTCATGGCTTCATCAGAGTCTGCTACATAATTACAAATCGAATACATAACATTCTCCTCGTCGGCTTCTGTAAACACAAGAGAAAAATGTTAATTTCTGGAATATTGACTGTCGCAAGTTCTCCACTTACCTTCAATATTCATTTCGCGTGTAATATTCAAAGAGGCGCCATCTGTTGTGGGAAATAAAGCAAAATTTTCCGATTAACATAAATTCCTTTAAATGTTTGCATAGAAACAATACGTTAACATGATATTTAGGGTGATATATTATTTGTTTTATGATGCACAAGTACACATGGTTACACAAAAATTGTTACCTCGCATATATACTCTGTTATCATATAAGCTTTAAGTGAAAAAATGTTCCTGAAAATTCCCTAATTGTAATTGGAATTGTTTGAAAGCATAAATATTAAAGCAGATGAATAATGTTCCTAGATCTTGTTAAAAATTTCAAATTAAATAAAAGAGAATACGAAAAAATTATTGAGATACTGACCTTCATTGAAGACCTGTTGAATGACCTTACGTTTCTTCTTGAACGTAAGTGAGTCCTCATCATAAGTAACGGAATCGCTCTTAGGACGTCTAATGCCAATAAGGAATTGTTCTTCTTCCTCCTCATCTTGTATGGAGTATCTTGGCTTAGGTTTCTGTCTGGGCTTGAGGGTAAAGTCTACATCATCGGGTGGTAGTTCTTCAACTTGATATTCTTCGGGCTCTTCGACATCGTACATAGTATCTTCTATACTGCTGTCATCACGTATTTCCTCAATTATAGGACCTTGACCATCGTCATAATCTTGCATAATCTTAATATGATGTTCGTCACCAGCCTCGGAATAAGTTTTCTTAATTGGTTTCTTAACCTTAACCTTGCCGGACATGGAAACTTCTTCTTCGGCATAGGAATCTAAGGCGATGCTAAATTCTTGATCAACATCTTCCTTAGTCTTAGTCAATTTAGGACGGAATGTTACATTCTCCACTTCGGTAAATTCTGGAATTTCCACACCCTTCTTGCGACGCTTCAGTTTCTTAACTGTGTATTCTTGTTCATCTTCTTCGGTTACTTGCAATGGTTTAGGTTTAGGCTTAGGTCTTTGAGCCACTACAAATTCTTCGACTTCCTCCTCTTCTTCAGGTTCGTATTCCTCTTCGCGTTTGATGTGTAATTCAGCGGCGGCCTCATCGGAGGTGAGAGGTTTCTTGGGTCTCTTTTTGAGAACAGTGGCTTCTTCGGCCACACCCTCATCAATTTTGCGTGGTTTCTTGAAGGATAAACTAAACTCTTGTTCCTCATGTTCTTCGATTTGAGGTTCAATAGGTTTCTTGGGTTTCCTGCGCATCACTACTGCCTCCTCGATGATTTCTTCTTCTTCGATTTCTACTGGTCTTTCAATAACTTCTTCTTGTTTAAGTACCAGCTCATCGGCCGCTTCTTCGGTTGGTTTAACGGGCTTCTTCTTTTTCTTTAATTGTACCGTTTCTTCCGAAGTTTCTTGTGTAATTTGCTTTTCTTTGGGTAATTTGAAACCAACTTCCACATCTTGTTCCTCTACCTTAGGTGCCTTTTTGGGTTTCAATGTGACATCAACGACTTGTTCCTCCTCCTCTTCCTTTTTAACGGAGGGCTTCTTAATGGTCACATCTTCCTCAATAACTTCCTCTTCCTTCTTCTTGGGTTTCTTTGGTTTGAAAACTACTTCTTGTATTTCTTCTTGTGGCTCTTCTTTGGGAGCTTCAACCACTTCTTCGATTTCTTCGATAACTTGAACTTCTGGCTCCGGTGAAACTTCCTCTCTGACTTGTATCTTAAGCTCAGCTTCTGGTTCTTCCTTAGCTTTAGGCTTAGATTTCTTTTTAACAATAGCTGTCTCTTCAGGAGCTTCTTGTTTTTCTGGTTTGGGTTTCAAGGAAATTTCCACCTCAGGTTCTTCTGTTACATCTGGCTGAACGATCTTTGGTTTCTTTTTAAGCTTAACTTGCTCATCAGGTACTTCTTCCACCTCTTCAACGACCTTTTCTGGTTCCATTTCTTTAACAGAAAATTCATAGGATTTGGGTTGTTCTTGTGGAACTTCTTGCGGCTTGGGTTGCTCTTCAATTTCTTCAATCTCCTCAATTTCTTGTACCAATTCAGTTTCTTGAGGAATTTCTTCAGTAATCGTCACCTTTAGTTCAGCTTGGTCTTCTTCGGGAACCTTTTGTTTGGGTTTCTTTTTGATTATCTTAGTTTCTTCAACATCTTCAACTGGTTTTTTGGGTTTCAAAACAACTTCTTCTTCAGGTTCTTCGGTGACTTTAGGTGTTGGTTTCTTTTTACGTTGTATTTGTACTTCTTGTTCCTCAACTTCTTCGGTTACATAACGAGGAGTCTCATCAATAACCTTAACTTGATGTTCAGGGTATTTTTCTTCTTCAACGATTTCTTGTGGTTTTTCCTCTTCAGGTTTCTCTTCAACTTCAACTGGTTTGGGTTTCTCCACGATTTCTTCGACCACAGTCACCTTCTTTTCTTCTGGTTCTTCCTTAGTTTTCTTGGGTTTCTTCTTCACAGTCTTGACTTCTTCTTCAATAACTTCTTCTGTAGGTACAGTTGTAACAACCTTAACCTCTTGTACCGGTTCTTCTTTGGGTTTTGGTTTTTCCACTGGCTTAGGCTCTTCTTTCACTTCTTCTACTACCACTTCTTCCTTTGGAATTTCGAATTCTTTAAGTTTGAATTCATAATCCTTGGGAATTTCTTTGGGAGCCTCTTCCTTTGGTACGAATTCGACTTCCTCTATTTCCTCTACGATTTCGATTGGTTTTTCAACTGGAACTTCTTCCACAATCTTGATCTTCAATTCATCGGCGGCCTCTTCCTTGGGCTTCTTCTTGATCTTTTTAGTTTTGATTTGAGCTTCTTCTGTAACCTGTTCAACAGGTTTAGTTTCCTTCAAGACAAATTCAGCTTCGGGCTCTTCGGTTGGTTTTTCTTGTACAACTTTAGGTTTAACTGTAAATTGAGCCTCAGGCACCTCTTCTTCAGGAACGTGCTCCTCTTCGGATACCTTAATTTTGTATTCTTCAGGTTTTCTTTCCTTGGGCTTTTCAGGTACGATTTCCTCAACTTTAGGTTCTTCAATGACGACCTCCTCTACGACTTCCTGTTCTTTGGTTTCTACAACTTGAACTTCTAGCTGAGCCACCTCTTCTTCGGGTTTCTTAGGTTTCTTGGTTTTCTTGGTCTTGACCACAGTTTCCACTTCGGTTTCTTCGACTTGTTTTGGTTCTGTCAAAGCTACAGAAGCCTCAAATTCTTCAGGAACTTCTTTAACCTTCTTGGGCTTAATGGCGAATTTGACTTCTTCTGGTTGTTCCTCTTCGACTTCTATGGGTTTTTCAGCTTCTGATTCAACCGTTTTGATTTCATAACTTGGGAAGACTTCAGCTGGTTTCTCTGGTTTTGGCTTAGGTTTGGGTTTCTCTTCAACCACTTCCTTAACTTCCTCAACAACTTGTTGAACAGCCTCAGTTTCTTTTACCGTGAATTGATAGTCCTTGGGCTTTTCAACTTCGGGAATAATTTCTTCAACCTTTTCTTCTGTAGGTACTTCCTTTACTTCTTCTTCTACAGGTTTTTCTTCCTTGACTTCAACTGTGGCAACTTCTTCTTCAGGCTTCTTCTTTGGTTTCTTCTTCTTAGTGGTGACTTCTTCAACCGTTTCTTCTACGATGGGTTTAGTAATAGTCTCTTCGACCTTAACCTCTTCGGGAACAGGTTCTTTTGGTTTTTGCAACTCAACTGTTACTTCTTCGCTAGTTTCCTCTACCTTGCTGGGTTCTGGCTGTTTGGGTTCTTGAACTGTGAATTCATATTCTTCGGGAACAGTTGCTTTAGGCTTCTTCTTTCTGGTAACAACCTTTTCTTCAATAACCTCCTCGACAGTTACCTCCTTGGCATCTGTGTCGACAACACGTACCTTATAATCTTCTGGGAACTCTTCTGGTTCTATGACGGTAGTGGTTATCTTGTATTCCACAGGAATTTCTTCTTGTTCAGGTTGTTCAACAACTTCTTCCTTAACTTGAACTTCCTCAATGGGTTGATCTTTCTTGGGAACCTTCTTTTTGATCTTCACCTTATCGACTGTTTCTTCGACAGGAGTTTCTTGTTCGACTTGTTCTTCACGCACGGAGATCTCAAATTGTTCATCAGGTTTTTCTTCGGATTTAGCCTTCTCCACAGGTTTTTCCTTTTTAGCTTTAGATTTCTTAACTTCCTTGACTTCCGCTTGTGGTGCGGGTGAGGGAGATTTCTCTTTGGGCTGTTCTTCTTGCACCAATTTGACGGTATCTTCTGCGGGTGCTTCTTCCTTAACCTTTTTAACTGGTTTCAATTTATGTTCAGTCTTAGGTTCTTCCTCCTTTGTACTTTCTGGTATACGGAATTTGACTTCCTCTTCAGGTTGTTCTTCCTGGGGCTTGGGTTCACCTGGCACGATTTGAGTAACATTCATTTCCTGTTCTGGTTTGGATTTTGGTTTAGGTTTATGTTTTTGTTTGGGTTCCTTCTTGTCCTTCTTGGGCTCTTCGGGGAACTCTAGAGGTTCTAGTTCTTCTTTGGGATATTCAATATCTTCGAAGTCAAGTGGCTCCAAAGGTTTCATTTCGTATTTGGGTTCTTCTGGTTTGGCTTCCTCTTCTTTGACAACAACTGCATGTTTCTTGACAGTCTTATCTTCGCTAACCTCTTCGGCTTGCTGAGGTTTTTGTGGTATTTTCTTAAGTGTTACCGCTTCGGGTTGTTCTTCTTCCTTTGGCTTCTTTTTGCCCTTGCCCAGCTTAATTTGCACTTCTTCTTGTTTTTCTTCTGGCTTGCTGGGTTTTTCGGGTTTCTTGTAGGGAGCCTTCTCCTCTGGTTCCTCTTCGCTGCTTACATACTTTTCGTATTTCTCCAGCTCTACCTTTTCCAAATCGTCCTTAATCTTCTTGATCTTCTTGGGTTTATAGGGCTTGAACTTAAGCAATGCCTCGGCCTCTTCAATGTTTCTGGACAAATCGCCAGCTGATCTTTGGGCACCGATTTCAGTGATGATGGCTTTAAGAGGCTCTGGAGGATATTCAACCATAACCATGCGACTCTTAAGTTTGAATTTAGGTAATTGCACTACTTGTTCCTCGGTGGGTTTCTCCTTGCGTTTCGATGGTTTCAATTTAACCATTTGGGGTACTTCGGCAGCATCAACAATAACCACCTTCTTGGGTTTCTGTTCCCTGCGCTCGATCTTGATGGGCTCTAATTTCGACATTTCCGGCTTGGCCTTCTTGGGTTTGTCAAACTCAACCTTTTCGTATTTTTCGAGTTCGGTCTTTTCAATCTCTTGCTCCAATAACTTTTGTATAATGGCATCATGGTCATCAGTCTTCTTCTTCACTACCTTCTTCTTAGTCTTCTTGGGTTTGGTGGCATCTTCAACTGTATCTTCGGTAGTTTCGGGAACTTGTTCCTCCTCTTCGACCACCTCAATAGGATGAGATTCTTCTGCTTCTTCAGGGCGTTCTTCGATGGTTTCGATTTCGGGTTTCTCCTCTTCATCTTCCTTCTCCTCGGGCTCCTCCTCAATAACGTTAATTTGATAATCCTTATGGACTATGGGTTCTTCACCTAATTTCATAAAAGGGCAAATACACATTTAATAGAAAGCCAGCAAAGGAGTTATTTCACAGAAATTAAGGCATTTTTTTGTTTGTTGTTTTTGTTTTTAATTAAAATGAAAGGACATTATTGTATTTATTTAAAAAAAGAAGAAGAAATAAAAGTAAAGTTTTCAAAAGTTAAGGCAAAGATGTATATATTTACATAAAGTAGGGAAAGAAATAGGTTGGTTTTTGATTAAATAAAAATAGCTATTTAAAAGGTATTATTTGTACATATAAGAGGATGTAACATAGATAGAGGAAAATAGTTCATTATATTACTTGGCGTTTTACAAATTGCTCTGCATTAAACTGCGGGTAATTAATGGAACTGAAATTGTTTTTGTTGTTGTTATATACAAATGTCATTTTTAAGAATAATAACTTCTAAATTTTGATATATATTGTGCCAAAAATTGATAATTATTAACCCCTGTCCCGACATATAAATTTAGATATTTTTAGTCTATTAATTTGTCAATTTTGTCATTAATTTGAATTAATTTTGTTAGTAACTTTATTTTTTTTAATAGGATTATGATTTGTATGTTCTTCTGAAAGAAGTCGGTCCCAACGATTTTCCTTATGTGTACTACTTTTTTTGGGTAAATGTGGTGAAATTTAAAAAGAAATGTTAAATACATCGTTAATTTCCAAAAGGGTATATTCAGACTATAATAACATAGGCCAAAGTATTTTTAACCCGGATACAAGAGTATATTTTTCTAAAGGGTTGAGTTGATCCGAATCTGAACTCAGAACTTGCTTTTCATATCAGATTTTCTTAAAATACCGGTTTCGCTAAAGTTTTTCTTGCAAAGTTTTTCGAAAATTTCTCTTTTATATAAAAAATTATGAAATTTTCTCTCTTAAAGAAAATTTTCTCTTTTTAAAGAGATTTTAGGAAGTTTTCTCTTTTTAAAATTTTTTTCAAAAATTTCCCTTTTTCATAAAAATATTCGACATTTTCTCTTTTTTTAGATTAATTTTGGAAAAATTTCTCTTTTAGAGGAAATTTCCAAAAAAAAATTCTTTTTATAGGAAGTTTTCGAAAAATGACTCTTTTTATAAAAAATTTTCGAAAAATTCATCTTTTATAGGAAATTTTCGAAAAATGTCTCTTTTTATACGGAATTTTTGAAAAATTTCTCTTTTTATAGGGAATTTTCAAAAAAAAGTCTCTTTTTACAGGAAATTTTCGAAAATTTTCTCTTTTTACAGGAAATTTTCGAAAAATTTTTGAAAAATTTCTCTTTTATAGGAAATTTTCGAAAAATTTCTCATTTTATAGGAAATTTTCGAAAAATTTCTCTTCTTATGGGAAATTTTCGAAAAATTTCTCTTTTATAGGATATTTTCGAAAAATTTCTCTTTTTATAGAAAATTTTCGAAAAATTTCTCTTTTTATAGGAAATTTTCGAAAAATTTCTCTTTTTATAGGAAATTTTCGAAAAATTTCTCTTTTTATAGTAAATTTTCGAAAAATTTCTCTTTTTATAGGCAATTTTCGAAAAATTTCTCTTTTTATAGGCAATTTTCGAAACATTTCTCTTTTTATAGGAAATTTTCGAAACATTTCTCTTTTTATAGGAAATTTTCGAAACATTTCTCTTTTTTTTCGAAAAATTTCTCTTTTTATAGGAAATTTTCGAAACATTTCTCTTTTTATAGGAAATTTTCGAAACATTTCTCTTTTTATAAGAAATTTTCGAAACATTTCTCTTTTTATAGGAAATTTTCGAAACATTTCTCTTTTATAGAAATTTTTTGAAAAATTTCTCATTTATAGGAAATTTTCGAAAAATTTCTCATTTATAGGAAATTTTCGAAAAATTTTTCTTTTATAGGAAATTTTCGAAAAATTTCTCTTTTAAAGGAAATTTTCGAAAAATTTCTCATTTATAGGAAATTTTCGAAAAATTTCTCATTTATAGGAAATTTTCGAAAAATTTCTCTTTTAAAGGAAATTTTCGAAAAATTTCTCATTTATAAGAAATTTTCGAAAAATTTCTCTTTTATAGGAAATTTTCGAAAAATTTCTCTTTTATAGGAAATTTTCGAAAAATTTCTCTTTTATAGGAAATTTTCGAAAAATTTCTCTTTTATAGGAAATTTTCGAAAAATTTCTCTTTTATAGGAAATTTTCGAAAAATTTCTCTTTTATAGGAAATTTTCTCTTTTATAGGAAATTTTCGAAAAATTTCTCTTTTATAGGAAATTTTCGAAAAATTTCTCTTTTATAGGAAATTTTGGAAAAATGTCTCTTTTATAGGAAATTTTCGAAAAATGTCTCTTTTACAGGAAATTTATAAAAATTTCTCTTTTATAGGAAATTTTCTGAAAATTTCTCTTTTTTTAGGAAATTTTCTGAAAATTTCTCTTTTTTTAGGAAATTTTCTGAAAATTTCTCTTTTTTTAGGAAATTTTCCAAAAATTCCTCTTTTCATGGGAAATTTTCCAAAAATTCCTCTTTTTAAAAGAAATTTTCGACAAAATTTCTCTTTTTATAGAAAATTTTCGAAAAATTTCTCTTCTATAATTTTAGAAATTACTTTTAGAAATTTCCGATTTATATACATCTATTTTTTTTTTAATTTCTCCACATTATATCTTAAATAAATTCGTTCTATGTTTTTTAATAGAGTTTTGTTCTTAAACGATAGATAAAATTTCGGTTTATTTTTGTTTAATTACAAAAGCAGTTAAAGCCTTAAAAAAAATATTTAAAAATTAGTGACTACAGTATTATTAATATAGCCATGCAGTGTTTAATACTGTGTTTGTTGAGTTAAGGAATTTATATAGAAAAACTTAAATCTAGAAAAAAAAAAAACAGTTGAAAAAGGTGGAAAAAACAAATTAAGCAATAGTTGAAGACAGGGAGGCAGCATCAGAGGCGGAAATGCTATTCCAACGCACAAAAAAAAGGTTGAAGACAAAACAAAAAGTAGGGAGTAGAAGAGATAGGAATGGTTTTAGCAAAGGGAGGAGTGTGTGAAGACGCGCCAAAGGGAGATAAGTTTTCGTTTTATTTTTAAAAAAGGGAGGGCGGGAAAATAAACGGCAATTAGAAAAAGAGTGAAAAACACAAGTTTGGCTACCATCATTATTTATAGTTTTTTTGGTGGTTTGTAGATAAGCTCCACAACACTTACTTGTTTGTTTTTTAGGTTTAGTTTTGTGTTTAGTTGTTGTTTTTGTATCTTTTGTTTCCTCTGTTGTTGTGACCTTGTGAGAATCGGGTGTGATTTGTTCAGTGTCCTCAGGCTTATGTTCTGGTTGTGTTATCTCTTCAATTTCTTCTTGTGGTTCAGTGTGTGTTTCTGTGGTTTTGATTTCGTGTATTGTGTCGGGGGTTTCTGTTTGGTCGGGCTTTTCCTCGACGGCTGTTACTTTGGAAGGTTTCGGTGTTTTCTTTTTATCCTTCTTAGGCTGTTCAGTTTGTTCTGTGGGTTTAGTGGGTTTGGAGTCTGTTTTGTCGGGCATTTCGACTTTTTCGTATTGTTCGAGTGTAGTCTTGGGTATTTCTTCGTCAATTAGTTTTTGTATATAGTCGTCAACTTGGTCTTTCTGTACTTTCTTAACGATTTTCTTGGGTTTCTTAACGATGGGCTTTTCTTGAGTGGATTTTTCTGTTTCATCGCTGGTAACTGGCTGTTCGATGGGTTGTTCATCGATTATAATTGTAACCTCAGGACTATCTTCATCTTGTATGGTGACCACATGTATGGTGGCATCTTCTTCGTTGTCGACTTTCTTGGTGAAGGCACGTTTCTTAGTGGTTTTCTGTTTGGGTTTACCCTGTTCATCGGGCACCTCTTCGACTTTTACTTCAACTGGTTCAGTTTCTAAGATCTCTACCACCGGCTGAGGTTCTTCCTTGGGAACTTCTTCCTCTACTACAGATATTTTAGCCACAGTGTGATCTTCTTCATCTTCTTTTGGTTTCTTAGATTTTGGCTTTTTCTTGGGTTTTTCTTCTTCAGTGGCTTTGGGTTGTTCTTCCTTCTGTTCCACTGGATATTGCTTATCCTTTTCTTTGTCTTTGGGTTTTGTTTCAAACTCTATTTTTTCGTATTTTTCCAGCTCTGTTTTGGGTATATCTTCCTCGATAAGCTTTTGTATGTAATCATGCAGATCGTCCTTTTTAACTTTTTTGGTTTTCTTTTTGGCTGGTTTGATTTCATCGGGCTTATCTTCCTCTGGCTGTGTTTCCACCACGGTGACTTCAACCTCGGGTTTATCGTCTGTTTTGACTTCAATTATTTCGATAATATCTTCTTTAGGACCCTGTTGGCGCTTAATTTTACGTTTGGTTATAGTTTGTTTTTCAACAACTCCCTCTTCGTTAAGGTTTTCTTGTACCTCAGTTTGACTTTCAATAACTTCAATTTTGAATGGTTCGTGTTCTTGAGGAACCGGTGAGCTTTCCTTTAATGTTACCTCGAAATCTTCCACCTCTTCGGGATGTTTAGTTTCGGGTTTGTGCTTCTTTTCTTTGGGCTTCTTGCGTTCAGGAGTTGGTTTAATCTCCTCTTCAGTTTCCTTAATTTCAAAGACTTCATCTTGTTTGGCAGTAGGAACAGTTTCCTCGACATGTATTTCATGTTCCGGCAAAGTTTCCTCTGGTTTCTGTGGTTGTTCTTCAACCTGCTTAACCTTATGTTTGGGTTTCTTGACCACCTTCTTCTCCTTGTCTTCTTGTACAGGAATTTCGGCTTCTTCTTCTGGTTTTGTCTCTGGTTGTTCTTCATCCTTTCGGGAAACTTCATATGTTTCTTTGGGTGTTTCTTCATCTTCTAGTTGGGTTTCCTCAGTGGTAATTTCTTTGGTTTCTGGCTTTTCAACAGCCTCTGGTTTGCGTTCTACTTTCTTAACCTTATGCGTTGGTTTCTTTGTGAGTTTCACCGGTTTTTCTATGTCAATCTTTTCATAAGTTTCCAGTTCAGTCTTAGGAATATCTTCCTCTATGAGTTTCTGTATATAGTCTTGCAACTCGTCTTTGGTTACTTTTTTAGTTTTCTTGGGTTTTTTGACTTTCTCTTCGGTAGGTTGCTCATCAACACTTTCCGGTTCTAGTGTGGTTACCGTAATTTCAGCTACAGGCGAGTCATCCTTTTGAGTCTCGACAATTTCTATTATTTCCTCTTTAGGTCCAACTTGTTTCTTTATTTTACGCTTGATAACCTTTTGTGTTTTAATGTCACCCTGTTCGTCTGTCACTTGTACCAATTCTTCTTGTTTCTCCAGCTCTTCTACATGAACTGGGAAAACTGTTTCTTCCTCTTCGGGTTGACTTTCTTCTACACGTACCTCTTGTTTAGGTTGTTCTTTAGGTTTGTCTTTGGTTTTTTGTTGTGGCTTTTCTGGTTTTTGTAGAACCTCTTTCTTGGGTTTCTTTTTCAATTTGATTGGCTCATCAATGTCGATCTTTTCATATTTCTCTAACTCGGTTTTTGGTATATCTTGTTCAATTAATTTCATAATATAATCCTCCAACTCATCCTTTTTAACCTTTTTGGTTTTCTTTGGTTTGGCTGCCTTTTCTTCCTGAGGCTTAGATGTGTCCTCTGTTTCTTCGGTTTCTGTGGTGGTAACAGTTACCTCGGCCACGGGTTGATCTTCCCGTTGAGTTTCAACAATTTCTATGATCTCCTCCTTAGGACCGACTTGTTTCTTTATTTTACGTTTGGTTACCGTTTGCTTTTTGACTTTGCCCTCCTCATCGATCACATCGATGACTTCTTCCTTCTTGTCAATTTCGACCACGGAAATGGGCAACTCTTCGGGTGCTTCCTCTTCACGTTGTACATATTCTTCTATAACATTAACAAAATAGTCTTCCAATTGGTCTTTGGTGATTTTCTTGGGCTTTTTAACAATTTTCTTTTCTTTGGGTTGTTCCTCATCCTTGGGAGTGTCTTCACTTTCGGTGACTTCAAATAGGGTCACTTCACTGGTGGGTTTGCCCTCTTCTGTGACTTCAGATATTTCAAATACCTTTTCTACCGGACCAGTCTTTGTCTTGACCTTGCGTTTTGTTACCGTCTTGGGTTTAACTTGACCCGTAGTATCTTCTTCTTCCACTACTACGGTAGTCTTCTCAATTTCTTCCACCACAGTGGGCTTTTCTTCGGTTTCTTCTACGGTAACCGTATGCTGTTCTTCTTTGGGTTCTTCTGGCTTAACATATTCCTCAATAACATTGGCAATGAACTCTTGCATCTGTTCCTTTGGTACCTTCTTTGTTTTCTTGAGAGGTTTCTTTTCTTTTGGTTTTTCTTCTTCTACTGGCTTTTCAGCTTCAGTAATTTCCACCACAGTTATTTCGGCATTAGGCTGATCTTCGTGAGTAACTTCCACAATTTCGAAAACTTTCTCTTCTGGTCCAGACTTTGTTTTAATCTTACGTTTAGTAACGGTTTTCTTTTTAATTTCACCAGTCTCAGTGGGTTGCTCTACAGTTTCAGTAGTTTCCTCGAATTCTTCCACCGCTACAGGTTGCTTTTCTTCCTCGTAAACGGTGGGTGTCACATACTCTTCAATGACGTTAATGACAAAATCTTGTATTTGTTCTTTGGGTACTTTCTTGGATTTCTTGACTGGTTTCTTAGCTTGTGGTTTTTCTTCGACGATTTCGGGCTGTTCTTGGGTTTCAGTTATTTCTTGTATGGTAATTTCAGCATTTGGTTGATCTTCGTGTGTAGTTTCGGAGATTTCGAATACCTTTTCTTCTGGTCCCGTCTTAGTCTTTATCTTACGTTTAGTTACGGTTTTCTTTTTGATTTCACCAGTTTCATCTGGTTGTTCAATGACTTCTGTGGTCTGTTCGATTTCCTCTACAACTACAGGAGCTTCTTCAACCACCTCTTTAGTGGTTGGCTTTTTGACCTTCTTCGTTTTGGGCTTAAGTTCTGTTACCTTGGGCTTTTCTTCAATCGATTGCTCTTCTTTCATACCGATTTCGAAACTGTCAGGAGTTTTTTCCTCAGCTGGTGCTTCCTTTTCAACAACTTCAAATGGTTGTTCTTCAATATCTTCTTCTTGAGGCACCACCTCTTCGATATCGAATTCATGGACTGTAACAGCTACACCATCTACAATCTCAGTAGTTTTCTTATGGTGTTTCTTAATGGTCTTTGGCTTTTTCTTAGGTTTGGTTTCAATATCGGTTGGTTCATACTGTTCTAAATCGGTTTTGGTAATTTCTTGTTCGATTAACTTTTGTATATAAGCATCATGATCATCCTTTAATGATTTCTTCTTTTTGATTTTCTTAACTGTTACCGGTTCTGGTTTCAAGTCTTCCGGCATATCTTCAGGAACAATTTCGGTTGTTATAATTTCCAGCTCAGACTCTGGCTTATTTTCGACAAAGGATTCTACTATCTCAATAAGATATTCCTTCTTCTTAAGTTTTCTCTTAGTCACCGTCTGTTTCACTTCTTCACCGGTTTCGTCCACAATTTCTTGAGTGATAGTTTCCGGTTGAAGTTCTTGTATAACAACCGAATATTCCTTGACAGTTTCTTCGGGTTTCTTGGGTTTGGTACGTTTTGTTTTAGGTTTTTCCTTTGGCTTTTCTTCACTAATATCAAATTTGAAGTCCTCCTCGGTGGGTTTTTCGGCTGGTTGTTCTTCCACCTCAGTTACGGTTATTTCTTGTGGTATATCCTCAACCTTTTCTTCTGTTGTTTCTGTTATTTTAACCTTTTTGGTTTTGATTGGTTTGGATTTCTTAGTTTTTGGAGTTTCCTTTAATTCGTCTTCTTCTTCGGGTTTAGTTTCTTCCGTTTCCGACTCCTCTTCTACGGTTGTTTTGACCGAGTATATGGAACCATCAATTTCATCTGGTTGTGGCTTCTCTTTGGGTTTGACTTCTTCCACAATACGAGTGGTTTCCAGCTTTTCAGGAGCTTCATTGATAACGCTTACCAAATAATCCTTTAGTTCTTCTTCCTTAAGAGTCTTTTTAACCTTTTTAGGTTTGCGAGGCTTTTCTTCAACACCGATTTCAGCAGGCTGTTCTGGTGTTATTTCTGTGGTTATAACCGTAACTTCTACTTCGGGCTGCTTATCGGTTTGCTCTTCAATTACAAGAACTTCATATTCGCGATCGCCCACCTTCTTTTTAATTTTACGTTTTGTTTTGGTCTTTTCCTTAAGCTCACCCTCTTTGGTGGTTTCTGTTACAGTCTCCGTTTGTTCGGTAACCTCTTCGACAATTACCTTGGCATCCTTAAGTTCTTCTGGTGCCAACAATTCGTGAAGCTTAATATGTTCTGTTTCATGTTTGGGTTTTTCCTCTTCTTCAGGCATACTTTCCGTTACTTGAACTTGTAATTCTTCATAGGTCGTTTCTTCGCGTGGAACTTCTTGTGGTTGTTCTGGTTTAGGACGAGGTTTGGATTTCTTTTGTTTGGGTTTTTCTTCAACTGGCTCGAACTCTGATATACCAATTTCGAGTTGTTCGCCTTCTTGTGGCTGTTCCTTTTTGGGTTGTGATTTGGTTTTCTTGGCCTTTTTGGGTCGTTGACCGAACTCAATTTTTTCATATTGTTCCAGCTCGGTCTTGGGAATTTCAGCTTCTATCAACTGTTGAATGTAAGCATCCAATTCGTGCTTTTTCATTTTCTTGGGTTTTTTCTTCTTTTTCTCAGGAGTCTCTTCTGGTTGTTCTTCAATGACAGAGCCTTCTAAGTCAGTGACCAAAACTTCATAGACAGGTTCTTCACCTTCTTGGGTAGGAGCTTCAATAATTTCTATAATTTGCTCTTCCTTGCCCTTTTTGTGATGAAGTTTGCGTTTCTTGACAGATTTCTTGGTTTCATCTGTCACTTCTTCGGTTTCTTCTGTAGGTTGCAATTCCGTTAGAGAAACTTCATAGAAATTATCCTCAATCACGTCAACCGGTTGTTCTTGTAGCTCACTAACAAACTCTTCCAATTCCTGAGGCTTTAGCTTGGCCAGTTTCTTCTTTTTCTTTGTTACCACCGGCTGTACTGTATCTGTTTCATCCACTTGACTTGAGGTCACTATAATTTCGTATAGTTTTTCCTCTTCGTCTGGTTTGTCACTGGGAATCTCAACAATTTCGATAATATTTTCAGAAGATTCGGTTTTCTGTAAAATTTTCCTCTTCTTTTTGGTTTTAGGTTTCTTTTGATCTTGTTCTTCCGTTGGCTGTTCTTCAATAATTTCCGGCTGATACTCAATGACTTCCACAACCTTTGTTACAGACTCTGTATCTGATTCAGGTTGTTCAATATCTTGTGGCTGGAATTTGATATCGCTAGCATCTTCTTGACGCTTTTTGGGTTTCTTCTTTTTCTTGGCCTCTTCTGTGACTTTAGGCTTTTCGGCTATTTCAGCTTCTTGGGTTTCTTCAATGGTAAATGGTTTAAGAACAACTTGTTCTATTTGTTCTTCAATTTGAGGTATTTTACCCTTGCCTAGTTTAAGTTTACGTTCTTCGGGCTGTTCCTCTTCCTTTTTGGGTTTTTTGGGACGTTTATATTTTGTTTCGAGTTTTTCAGGTTCTTCTTTGGGAATTTCTTCTTCCTCGTAGAGGGAAGGTTGTTCCAATTCCTCGCTGGTGAACTCGGTTGGCTTGAATTTCTTGGGACGCTTCTTGAGCACCACTAAAGCTTCTTCTATATTACGTGATAGCTCACCTTGACCCCGTTTGGTCTCGAGATCGGTTATGATCAGTTTGAAGTTATAGGGCGCATAGGGTACAAAGTTAATCCAACTCTTGAGTTTGGTTTTGAAGGGCACCTTCTCCTTTTTGGGTTTAACTTGTTCGGGTCTTTGTTTGGGTGTTTTAAGTTTAAGCATTTGTGGGAATTCTGCCACCGAAGAGATTTCTAGCATACGAGATTTCTTCACCTCGACACGTTCAATTTTCATGGGTACAAGTTTAATGGGTTTCAGCTGTGGCACCGATGAATCACGACGTGCTTTCTGAGGTTGTTCCATTTCGGTACGTTTGTATTCTTGTAAAACAGTCTTGGGTATTTCCTGGTGTATAAGGAATTGTATGTAATCGTCCAGTTCGTCTTTCTTGAGCTTTTTCTTAGTCGGTTTTTTCTTGGGTTTGTCTTTGGGTTTTTCTACCTTACTGTCAGTCACCTTAACCTTCCATTCGTCCGGTTTTTCTTCTGGTTTATCGTCTTCCGTTACAACCACTGTAACCTCCTCCTCTTGACCTGGTTTTTGGGTAGTGATCACCTCAATAGTTTGCTCTTGATCACCGATCTTTTTCTTAATCTTGCGTTTCTTGATCGTAGTAGTTTGCTGTTGTTCCTTTACATCATCTTGATCTTCTACAGTTGGCAATTCTACTTCCATTATTTCCTCTGGCAGGAACTCAACCGTTACGGGTTGTTCTTCCGGCTGCTCTTCAATTACATTAAATTTGGTCGTTTTTGGCTTTTTCGTTTTTGTCTTTTGTTTGGGCGTTTCTGTTTGCTCTGTTTGTGTTGTGTCTTCACTTACAACATCATCAGGTTCGGTTATAGTGTAAGGTTTTGTATCTTGGTCTAGTTGGCATAAAAAATATTTTTGTTTTATTGTATAACGTTTTCTTCAACTCATTGTATTGCGAAACATTCTTCCTAACTAATTATTTTTCTAATGCTTAAATTAAGTGTTAGTATGTGTGTGTGTGTATTTCAAGGATTGATAGTTGTTGTTTGTATCAATATTGGTAAATTGTGATAAATTCGGGTTAAGTATTTGTTTGGTATTAATTTTTATGGTTAGTTTTACTACACAAGTTAATTTGTACTTATTTTTCGCTTTCGCTTTTAATAAAATATTTTTTTGAACATGAATATATTTGTAATTGTCTTGTATTTTAATATATTCCATTCGGTGTAAATTTGTGAGTGGTTAGTTTTATTTCTTATTTATTGATTCAGTTGATTATAAATATTAATATAATAGTTTTGTTTGGTAAAGTCTATAAGTGGGGAGTTTCGTAAACTTGGAATAGATTTCAGTGGAATGTTTGTTTTTTTTTGTGTTAAAAAATACACAGTCTGAGAAGAAAAAATATGATCTTATAGAGATCTATATTTAACCGGGAGTTTAATAATGTTGTTTATACGATACGTTTTCTTTAAAGAATTCTTTCGTGTCTTCATTATTCAGTTTTTGTTACTTTAGGGGAAAACTTCTTCTAACCGCTAAATTAATTGAAAAATTCCCTAACAAATATCACTCATTAGCCCTAGACGAAAGTGCGATCAAAATAATGGTCATTAAAAATTCTGATTTTTTTTTTTAAACAGTCATGGAAAATTTTCTATTGACTAGTCTACGGATTAGTATATAGACGATTCTATAATCAAGTCTATAGACTACTTTATGGACTTGTTTATGTAATAGTCTACGGACTAGTCTATGGATTAGTCTACGGATTAGTTTATTAACTAGTCTATTGACAAGTCTACAAACTTTCCATGGTCTAGTCCATGACTAGTCTATGGACTAGACTTTTGGCTATTATATGGACTAATCTATTGACTAGTCTATGGAATAACCTATTGACTGGTCTATTGACTAATCTATGGACTAGACTACTGACTAGTCTATGAACTAGACTACTGACTAGTCTATGGACTAGACTACTGACTAGTATATGGACTAGACTACCTACTAGTCTATGGACTAGACTACTGACTAGTCTGTGGACTTGCCTATTGGGTAGTCTATGGACTATCCTATTGACTAGTCTAGTATGGACTAGTCTATTCTCTATGAAATAATACATGGACTAGTTTATTATCTAGTATGGACTAGTCTATTGCCTATGAACTAATCCATGGACTAGTCTATTGATTAGTCCATGGACTAATATATGGACTAGGCTATTAGATAGTCTATTGACTAGTCTATTATATAGTCTATGGACTAGCTTATTGGATAGTCTATGGACTAGCCTAAGTGGACTAGTCTATTGATCAGTCTAGAGATAAGTCTATTAACTAGTCTATGAACTAGTCTATGGAATAATCGATTGACTAGTCTACTACCTAGTCAATAGACTAGAGTTGGTACTGCACCAATTCCATGCCTGAACTAATCCAACATTTTGATCGCACCTTATTCGAATGTATTGAAACATGTATATAATTTGTTTTTTTTTTCATATTCCCTCTTTTAAAACATTGATTGTTTAGAAAATCGTTGAATAGAAATATTTTAGATATAGAATAAAGTTAAAAAATATACCTGTGATATCGTTGACTTCAACAATTTCTATTTTCGAGGGTGATGTTTCTTCATCTTGTTCTTTAGCCGTTTCAGTATCACTAAGGACTTCTTCGACCAGAACTCCCTCCTCTTGTGTGATCTTCTTACTTTCGGTCTCAATGACTGTTTCACCGTCTTCATTTTGTACTGATTTGAATGTTGTAATAAATACAGGTTTTTCATCCTTTGTCTGTTCTTGGATCGGCTTTTCTTCTGTGTTTTTGTTGTTTTTTGGGGTGTGATTTTGTGTAAGTATGTAACAAATGTGTTGTTGGATTTTGTATTTAAATACAATTTGATGGTAAGATATAAATATAGATATAATGTTAAATAGTGTTCTTAGAAATGATTGATAGATTTATAGAATAATATAATAATTTATAGTACATATATTTATATACATATATAAATATTGTATATTTTTTAATGTAGTAAAGTGGCCATAAGAAATGTTAGTAAGAGTTGTGTTGTTCTTCAGAATATAGTGTAAAAGTGTAATAAAAAATTTTGTTGGGATCAACAGAAAGAGAGAGAGAGAGAGAAAGAAAGTTATATAGTGTAAAGTGTTTGGATTCTTACCCTTGGGCTTTTTGTGTTTATGTGTTTTTGTTGTAGGTTGTTTTGGTTGTTGTTCATCAGCTAAACTACTAATGTCGATAATGTTTGTGAGATCCTCTTCGCTTACAACTTGTATTAAGGAATAAGGCTCTTGTCCTTCTTCCTCAACTGTTTGAATTTGATAGAATTCGGGCTCAGGTGAGACATCCTTTTTAAAAGTACGGGTTTTGGTAGTTTTCTTTTTAGGTTTTTTACCCTCTTCTATGATTTCAGCTTCAACAATTTCCTCGGGTAATTCTTCAATTGGTATCGGTTCGGTAGACATTTCATCAGTGGGTGTCTCCTCGATTTTAACAGTGGCAATGGGTTTGTCATCGTCATGTTCAACAAATTGAATCGTAGTGATTTCATCCTTTTCTTCATCCATGGGCTTTTTGAATGATCTTGTTTTTACGGTTTTCTTCTTTGTCTTACCGTCAGAAGTTTGAGTTTCCAACACTGTGTGTTGTTCAGGCAATTCCAGAGATGGTGTAAAATCAGTGACATCAGCATCCGTTTTGTCAATTTCCTTGACAGTAATCAAATATTTGGGCTCTTCACCCTCTTCTTCCACAATCTGAATTTCAGTGACTTCGTCGGATTTGTCATCAAGAGGTTTCTTGATTGTTTTCTTTTTGATCTTTCTTGTTTTTGTGGTTCCATCTGGGGCGGTGTAATCTTCAACAATATTCTCTTCAGGTAACTCAACAACTGGCACAACTTTCTCTTCCATTACCTCAGGGAATGGTTCGTCGTAATCCTGCACTGTAACCTTTGTTACTGGTTCTTTTTCAAATTCTTCAACGGTTTGAATCTTTGTTATTTCCATTTTTGGTCCTTTGATTTTCTTTATAATTTTAGTTTTTACAACAGTTTTTGTGGGCGTACCATCTTCCTTTTGGTCTATAATAACAGATTTTTGCTCAGGAAGTTCTACAACAATTTCTTCATCATCAGGTTGTTTCACTCGAACAACTCTCTTAAGTTTTACTAGTTTTAAAGGAGATGTCTTGTCTTGTAGAGCTGGAGATTCCTCGACTGTAACAATGGTTTCTGGCTTTTTGCCATCCTCTTGGACAGTTTCTATAGTAGTCAATTCTTCTTTATCGCCCTTAACCTTTTTAATAACACGAGTACGAACAGTCTTTTTCTTTGGTTTACCATCTTCTGAAATAGACTCTTCAACGCGAACTTCTTCAGGAAGTTCCTTAATTTCTTCTGGCTGCTCCTCAACAGGAGTTTCTTCGATTGTAACCGTTTTTTCAGGTTCTTTGTCGTCTTCTTCAACGGTTTCAATCTTAGTGACTTCTTGTTTGTCACCCTTGACCTTCTTGATAACACGAGTGCGGACAACCTTCTTCTTGGGTTTACCATCTTCAGAAACAGACTCGATAACACGAACTTCTTCAGGAAGTTCCTTAATTTCTTCGGGCTGTTCTTCTACTGGAGCCTCTTCAACAGTTACTGTGGTTTCGGGTTGTTTGTCCTCTTCTTCTACGGTCTCAATCTTTGTGACCTCTTGTTTGTCACCCTTGACCTTCTTGATAACACGAGTGCGGACAACCTTCTTCTTGGGTTTACCATCTTCAGAAACAGACTCGATAACACGAACTTCTTCAGGAAGTTCCTTAATTTCTTCGGGCTGTTCTTCGACTGGAGCCTCTTCAACAGTTACTGTGGTTTCGGGTTGTTTGTCGTCTTCTTCTACGGTTTCAATCTTAGTGACTTCTTGTTTGTCACCCTTGACCTTCTTGATAACACGAGTGCGGACAACCTTCTTCTTGGGTTTACCATCTTCAGAAACAGACTCGATAACACGAACTTCTTCAGGAAGTTCCTTAATTTCTTCGGGCTGTTCTTCTACTGGAGCCTCTTCAACAGTTACTGTGGTTTCGGGTTGTTTGTCGTCTTCTTCTACGGTTTCAATCTTAGTGACTTCTTGTTTGTCACCCTTGACCTTTTTGATAACACGAGTGCGGACAACCTTCTTCTTGGGTTTACCATCTTCAGAAACAGACTCAATAACACGAACTTCTTCAGGAAGTTCCTTAATTTCTTCGGGCTGTTCTTCGACTGGAGCCTCTTCAACAGTTACTGTGGTTTCGGGTTGTTTGTCGTCTTCTTCTACGGTTTCAATCTTAGTGACTTCTTGTTTGTCACCCTTGACCTTCTTAATAACACGAGTGCGGACAACCTTCTTCTTGGGTTTACCATCTTCAGAAACAGACTCGATAACACGAACTTCTTCAGGAAGTTCCTTAATTTCTTCGGGCTGTTCTTCTACTGGAGCCTCTTCAACAGTTACTGTGGTTTCGGGTTGTTTGTCCTCTTCTTCTACGGTCTCAATCTTTGTGACCTCTTGTTTATCACCCTTGACCTTCTTGATAACACGAGTGCGGACAACCTTTTTCTTGGGTTTACCATCTTCAGAAACCGACTCAATAACACGAACTTCTTCAGGAAGCTCCTTAATTTCTTCGGGCTGTTCTTCCATAGGAGCTTCTTCAACAGTTACCGTAGTTTCGGGTTGTTTGTCGTCTTCTTCAACGGTCTCAATCTTTGTGACTTCTTGTTTATCACCCTTGACCTTCTTGATAACACGAGTGCGAACAACCTTCTTCTTGGGTTTACCATCTTCAGAAACCGACTCAATAACACGAACTTCTTCAGGAAGTTCCTTAATTTCTTCGGGCTGTTCTTCGACAGGAGCCTCTTCAACAGTTACTGTGGTTTCGGGTTGTTTGTCGTCTTCTTCAACGGTCTCAATCTTTGTGACTTCTTGTTTATCACCCTTGACCTTCTTGATAACACGAGTGCGAACAATCTTCTTCTTGGGTTTACCATCTTCAGAAACCGACTCAATAACACGAACTTCTTCAGGAAGTTCCTTAATTTCTTCGGGCTGTTCTTCGACTGGAGCCTCTTCAACAGTTACTGTTGTTTCGGGTTGCTTGTCGCCTTCTTCAACGGTCTCAATCTTTGTGACTTCTTGTTTGTCACCCTTGACCTTCTTGATAACACGAGTGCGAACAACCTTCTTCTTGGGTTTACCATCTTCAGAAACCGACTCAATAACACGAACTTCTTCCGGAAGTTCTTTAATTTCTTCGGGTTGTTCTTTAATAGGAGCCTCTTCAACAGTTACTGTGGTTTCGGGTTGTTTGTCGTCTTCTTCAACGGTCTCAATCTTTGTGACTTCTTGTTTATCACCCTTGACCTTCTTGATAACACGAGTGCGAACAACCTTCTTCTTCGGTTTACCATCTTCAGAAACCGACTCAATAACACGAACTTCTTCAGGAAGTTCCTTAATTTCTTCGGGCTGTTCTTCGACAGGAGCCTGTACAACAGTTACTGTGGTTTCGGGTTGTTTGTCGTCTTCTTCAACGGTCTCAATCTTTGTGACTTCTTGTTTATCACCCTTGACCTTCTTGATAACACGCGTGCGAACAACCTTCTTCTTGGGTTTACCATCTTCAGAAACCGACTCAATAACACGAACTTCTTCAGGAAGTTCCTTAATTTCTTCGGGCTGTTCTTCGACAGGAGCTTCTTCAACAGTTACTGTGGTTTCGGGTTGTTTGTCGTCTTCTTCAACGGTCTCAATCTTTGTGACTTCTTGTTTGTCACCCTTGACCTTCTTGATAACACGAGTGCGAACAACCTTCTTCTTGGGCTTACCATCTTCAGAAACAGACTCGATAACACGAACTTCTTCAGGAAGTTCCTTAATTTCTTCGGGCTGTTCTTCGACAGGAGCCTCTTCAACAGTTACTGTGGTTTCGGGTTGTTTGTCGTCTTCTTCAACAGTCTCAATCTTTGTGACTTCTTGTTTATCTCCCTTGACCTTCTTGATAACACGAGTTCGAACAACCTTCTTCTTGGGTTTACCATCTTCAGAAACAGACTCGATAACACGAACTTCTTCAGGAAGTTCCTTAATTTTTTCGGGTTGTTCTTCAGTAGGAACCTCTTCAACAGTTACTGTAGTTTCGGGTTGCTTATCATCTTCTTCAACAGTCTCGATCTTAGTCACTTCTTGTTTATCACCCTTGACCTTCTTGATAACACGTGTTCGAATAATCTTTTTCTTCGGTTTACCTTCTTCAGTAACAGACTCGACAACGCGAACTTCTTCAGGAAGTTCCTTAATTTCTTCGGGTTGTTCTTCCACAGGAGCTTTTTCAACCGTTACTGTGGTTTCGGGTTGTTTGTCGTCTTCTTCTACGGTTTCAATCTTAGTGACTTCTTGTTTGTCACCCTTGACCTTCTTGATAACACGAGTGCGAACAACCTTCTTCTTGGGTTTACCATCTTCAGAAATAGACTCGATAACACGAACTTCTTCAGGAAGTTCCTTAATTTCTTCGGGCTGTTCTTCCACAGAAGCCTCTTCAATAGTAACTGTGGTTTCGGGTTGTTTGTCGTCTTCTTCTACGGTTTCAATCTTGGTGACTTCTTGTTTGTTACCCATGACCTTCTTGATAACACGAGTGCGAATAACCTTCTTCTTGGGCTTACCATCTTCAGAAACAGACTCGATAACACGAACTTCTTCAGGAAGTTCCTTGATTTCTTCGGGCTGTTCTTCGACAGCAGCCTCTTCAACAGTTACTGTAGTTTCGGGTTGCTTATCATCTTCTTCTACAGTCTCGATCTTAGTAACTTCTTGTTTATCACCTTTGACCTTCTTGATTACACGTGTACGAATAACCTTCTTCTTCGGTTTACCTTCTTCAGTAACAGACTCGACAACACGAACTTCTTCAGGAAGTTCTTTAATTTCTTCTGGTTGTTCTTCAATGGGAGCCTCTTCAACAGTTACTGTAGTTTCGGGTTGTTTATCATCTTCTTCAACAGTTTCGATCTTAGTGACTTCTTGTTTATCACCCTTGACCTTCTTGATTACACGTGTACGAATAACCTTTTTCTTCGGTTTGCCTTCTTCAGTAATAGACTCGACAACACGAACTTCTTCAGGAAGTTCCTTAATTTCTTGTGGTTGTTCTTCAATGGGAGCCTCTTCAACAGTTACTGTGGTTTCGGGTTGCTTGTCGTCTTCTTCTACGGTTTCAATCTTGGTAACTTCTTGTTTGTCACCCTTGACCTTCTTGATAACACGAGTGCGAACAACCTTCTTCTTGGGTTTACCATCTTCAGAAACCGACTCAGTAACACGAACTTCTTCAGGAAGTTCCTTAATTTCTTCGGGCTGTTCTTCGACAGGAGCCTCTTCAACAGTTACTGTGGTTTCGGGTTGTTTGTCGTCTTCTTCAACGGTCTCAATCTTTGTGACTTCTTGTTTATCACCCTTGACCTTCTTGATAACACGAGTGCGAACAACCTTCTTCTTGGGTTTACCATCTTCAGAAACCGACTCAATAACACGAACTTCTTCAGGAAGTTCCTTAATTTCTTCGGGCTGTTCTTCGACAGGAGCCTCCTCAACAGTTACTGTGGTTTCGGGTTGCTTGTCGTCTTCTTCTACGGTTTCAATCTTGGTAACTTCTTGTTTGTCTCCCTTGACCTTCTTGATAACACGAGTGCGAACAACCTTCTTCTTCGGTTTACCTTCTTCAGTAACAGACTCGACAACACGAACTTCTTCAGGAAGTTCTTTAATTTCTTCTGGTTGTTCTTCAATGGGAGCCTCTTCAACAGTTACTGTAGTTTCGGGTTGTTTATCATCTTCTTCAACAGTTTCGATCTTAGTGACTTCTTGTTTATCACCCTTGACCTTCTTGATTACACGTGTACGAATAACCTTTTTCTTCGGTTTGCCTTCTTCAGTAATAGACTCGACAACACGAACTTCTTCAGGAAGTTCCTTAATTTCTTGTGGTTGTTCTTCAATGGGAGCCTCTTCAACAGTTACTGTGGTTTCGGGTTGCTTGTCGTCTTCTTCTACGGTTTCAATCTTGGTAACTTCTTGTTTGTCACCCTTGACCTTCTTGATAACACGAGTGCGAACAACCTTCTTCTTGGGTTTACCATCTTCAGAAACCGACTCAATAACACGAACTTCTTCCGGAAGTTCTTTAATTTCTTCGGGTTGTTCTTTAATAGGAGCCTCTTCAACAGTTACTGTGGTTTCGGGTTGTTTGTCGTCTTCTTCAACAGTCTCAATCTTTGTGACTTCTTGTTTATCACCCTTGACCTTCTTGATAACACGAGTTCGAACAACCTTCTTCTTGGGTTTACCATCTTCAGAAACAGACTCGATAACACGAACTTCTTCAGGAAGTTCCTTAATTTTTTCGGGTTGTTCTTCAATAGGAGCCTCTTCGACAGTTACTGTGGTTTCGGGTTTCTTATCGTCTTCTTCAACGGTTTCAATCTTAGTAACTTCTTGTTTATCACCCTTCACCTTCTTGATTACACGTGTACGAATAACCTTCTTTTTCGGTTTACCTTCTTCAGAAACAGACTCGACAACGCGAACTTCTTCAGGAAGTTCCTGAATTTCTTCGGGTTGTTCTTCAATAGGAGCCTCTTCAACAGTTACTGTAGTTTCGGGTTGTTTATCATCTTCTTCAACAGTTTCGATCTTAGTGACTTCTTGTTTATCACCCTTGACCTTCTTGATAACACGTGTACGAATAATCTTTTTCTTCGGTTTACCTTCTTCAGTAACAGACTCGACAACACGAACTTCTTCAGGAAGTTCTTTAATTTCTTCTGGTTGTTCTTCAATGGGAGCCTCTTCAACAGTTACTGTGGTTTCGGGTTGCTTGTCGTTTTCTTCTACGGTTTCAATCTTGGTAACTTCTTGTTTATCACCCTTGACTTTCTTGATAACACGAGTGCGAACAACCTTCTTCTTGGGCTTACCATCTTCAGAAACAGACTCGATAACACGAACTTCTTCAGGAAGTTCCTTAATTTCTTCGGGTTGTTCTTCAATAGGAGCCTCTTCAACAGTTACCGTAGTTTCGGGTTGTTTATCATCTTCTTCAACAGTCTCGATCTTAGTGACTTCTTGTTTATCACCCATCACCTTCTTGATAACACGTGTACGGATAACCTTCTTCTTCGGTTTACCTTCTTCAGTAACAGACTCGACAACACGAACTTCTTCCGGAAGTTCCTTAATTTCTTCGGGTTGTTCTTCAATAGGAGCCTCTTCGACAGTTACTATAGTTTCGGGTTTTTTATCGTCTTCTTCAACGGTTTCAATCTTAGTGACTTCTTGTTTATCACCCTTGACCTTCTTGATTACACGTGTACGAATAACCTTCTTCTTCGGTTTACCTTCTTCAGTAACAGACTCGACAACGCGAACTTCTTCAGGAAGTTCCTTAATTTCTCGTGGTTTTTCTTCAATAGGAGCCTCTTCGACAGTTACTGTGGTTTCTGGTTGTTTATCGTCTTCTTCAACAGTCTCGATCTTAGTCACTTCTTGTTTATCACCCTTGACCTTCTTGATGACACGAGTACGAATAACCTTCTTCTTCGGTTTACCTTCTTCAGTAACAGACTCGACAACGCGAACTTCTTCAGGAAGTTCCTCAATTTCTTCGGGTTGATCTTTAATAGGAGCCTCTTCAACAGTTACTGTAGTTTCGGGTTGTTTATCATCTTCTTCAACAGTCTCGATTTTAGTGACTTCTTGTTTATCACCCTTGACCTTCTTGATAACACGTGTACGAATAACCTTCTTCTTCGGTTTACCTTCTTCAGAAACAGACTCGATAACACGAACTTCTTCAGGAAGTTCCTTAATTTTTTCGGGTTGTTCTTCAATAGGAGCCTCTTCAACAGTTACTGTGGTTTCGGGTTGTTTATCATCTTCTTCAACAGTCTCGATCTTAGTGACTTCTTGTTTATCACCCTTGACCTTCTTGATAACACGAGTGCGAATAACCTTCTTCTTCGGTTTACCTTCTTCAGTAACAGACTCGACAACTCGAACTTCTTCAGGAAGTTCCTTAATTTCTTCGGGTTGTTCTTCAATTGGGGCCTCTTCAACAGTTACCGTAGTTTCGGGTTGTTTATCATCTTCTTCAACAGTCTCGATCTTAGTCACTTCTTGTTTATCACCCTTGACCTTCTTGATAACACGGGTACGGATAACCTTCTTCTTCGGTTTACCTTCTTCAGTAACAGACTCGACAACACGAACTTCTTCAGGAAGTTCTTTAATTTCTTCGGGGTTTTCTTCAATAGGAGTCTCTTCGACAGTTACTGTAGTTTCTGGTTGTTTATCGTCTTCTTCAACGGTTTCAATCTTAGTGACTTCTTGTTTATCACCCTTGACCTTCTTGATTACACGTGTACGGATAACCTTCTTCTTCGGTTTACCTTCTTCAGTAACAGACTCGACAACACGAACTTCTTCAGGAAATTCCTTAATTTCTTCGGGGTTGTCTTCTTCAATAGGAGCCTCTTCGACAGTTACTGTGGTTTCTGGTTGTTTATCATCTTCTTCAACAGTCTCGATCTTAGTCACTTCTTGTTTATCACCCTTGACCTTCTTGATAACACGAGTGCGAATAACCTTCTTCTTCGGTTTACCTTCTTCAGTAACAGACTCGACAACGCGAACTTCTTCAGGAAGTTCCTTAATTTCTTCGGGTTGTTCTTCAATTGGAGCTTCTTCAACAGTTACCGTAGTTTCTGGTTGTTTATCATCTTCTTCAACAGTCTCGATCTTAGTCACTTCTTGTTTATCACCCTTGACCTTCTTGATAATACGTGTGCGAATAACCTTCTTCTTCGGTTTACCTTCTTCAGTAACAGACTCGACAACGCGAACTTCTTCAGGAAGTTCCTTAATTTCTTCGCGTTGTTCTTCAATTGGAGCCTCTTCAACAGTTACCGTAGTTTCTGGTTGTTTATCATCTTCTTCAACAGTTTCGATCTTAGTGACTTCTTGTTTATCACCCTTGACCTTCTTGATTACACGTGTACGAATAACCTTTTTCTTCGGTTTACCTTCTTCAGTAATAGACTCGACAACACGAACTTCTTCAGGAAGTTCCTTAATTTCTTGTGGTTGTTCTTCAATAGGAGCCTCTTCGACAGTTACTGTGGTTTCGGGTTTCTTATCGTCTTCTTCTACGGTTTCAATCTTGGTAACTTCTTGTTTGTCACCCTTGACCTTCTTGATAACACGAGTGCGAACAACCTTCTTCTTGGGCTTACCATCTTCAGAAACAGACTCGATAACACGAACATCTTCAGGAAGTTCCTTAATTTTTTCGGATTGTTCTTCAGTAGGAGCCTCTTCAACAGTTAATGTAGTTTCGGGTTGCTTATCATCTTCTTCAACAGTCTCGATCTTAGCCACTTCTTGTTTATCACCCTTGACCTTCTTGATAACACGTGTACGAATAATCTTTTTCTTCGGTTTACCTTCTTCAGTAACAGACTCGACAACGCGAACTTCTTCAGGAAGTTCCTTAATTTCTTCGGGTTGTTCTTCAATTGGAGCCTCTTCAACAGTTACCGTAGTTTCGGGTTGTTTATCATCTTCTTCAACAGTCTCGATCTTAGTCACTTCTTGTTTATCACCCTTGACCTTCTTGATAACACGGGTACGGATTACCTTCTTCTTCGGTTTACCTTCTTCAGTAACAGACTCGACAACACGAACTTCTTCAGGAAGTTCCTTAATTTCTTCGGGTTGTTCTTCAATAGGAGCCTCTTCGACAGTTACTGTGGTTTCGGGTTTCTTATCGTCTTCTTCAACGGTTTCAATCTTAGTGACTTCTTGTTTATCACCCTTCACCTTCTTGATAACACGTGTACGAATAACTTTCTTCTTCGGTTTACCTTCTTCAGAAACAGACTCGACAACGCGAACTTCTTCAGGAAGTTCCTTAATTTCTTCGGGTTGTTCTTCAATAGGAGCCTCTTCTACAGTTACTGTGGTTTCTGGTTGTTTATCGTCTTCTTCAACGGTTTCAATCTTAGTGACTTCTTGTTTATCACCCTTGACCTTCTTGATAACACGTGTACGAATAACCTTCTTCTTCTGTTTACCTTCTTCAGTAACGGACTCAACAACACGAACTTCTTCAGGAAGTTCCTTTATTTCTTCGGGTTTATCATCAATAGGAGTCTCTTCAACAGTTACTGTAGTTTCGGGTTGTTTATCATCTTCTTCAACAGTTTCGATCTTTGTGACTTCTTGTTTATCACCTTTGACCTTCTTGATAACACGAGTGCGAATAACCTTCTTCTTCGGTTTACCTTCTTCAGTAACAGACTCGACAACACGAACTTCTTCAGGAAGTTCCTTAATTTCTTCCGGTTGTTTTTCAATAGGAGCCTCTTCAATAGTTACTGTAGTTTCGGGTTGTTTATCGTCCTCTTCAACGGTTTCAATCTTTGTGACTTCTTGTTTATCACCCTTAACTTTTTTGATAACACGGGTACGGATAACCTTCTTCTTCGGTTTACCTTCTTCAGTAACAGACTCGACAACACGAACTTCTTCAGGAAGTTCCTTAATGTCTTCGGGTTGTTCTACAATAGGAGCCTCTTCAACAGTTACTGTAGTTTCGGGTTGTTTATCATCTTCTTCAACAGTCTCGATCTTAGTGACTTCTTGTTTATCACCCTTGACCTTCTTAATAACACGTGTACGAATAACCTTCTTCTTTGGTTTACCTTCTTCAGTAACAGACTCGACAACACGAACTTCTTCAGGAAGTTCCTTAATTTCTTCGGGTTGTTTTTCAATAGGAGCCTCTTCAACAGTTACTGTAGTTTCGGGTTGTTTATCATCTTCTTCAACAGTCTCGATCTTAGTCACTTCCTGTTTATCACCCCTGACCTTCTTGATAACACGTGTACGAATAACCTTCTTTTTCGGTTTACCTTCTTCAGTAACAGACTCGACAACACGAACTTCTTCAGGAAGTTCCTTAATTTCTTCGGGTTGTTTTTCAATAGGAGTCTCTTCAACAGTTACTGTAGTTTCGGGTTGTTTATCATCTTCTTCAACAGTCTCGATCTTAGTGACTTCCTGTTTATCACCCCTGACCTTCTTGATAACACGTGTACGAATAACCTTCTTCTTCGGTTTACCTTCTTCAGTAACAGACTCGATAACACGAACTTCTTCAGGAAGCTCCTTAATTTCTTCGGGTTGTTTTTCAATAGGAGCCTCTTCAACAGTTACTGTAGTTTCGGGTTGTTTATCATCTTCTTCAACAGTCTCGATCTTAGTGACTTCTTGTTTATCACCCTTGACCTTCTTAATAACACGTGTACGAATAACCTTCTTCTTGGGTTTACCTTCTTCAGTAACAGACTCGATAACACGAACTTCTTCAGGAAGCTCCTTAATTTTTTCGGGTTGTTCTTCAATAGGAGCCTCTTCAACAGTTACTGTAGTTTCGGGTTGTCTATCATCTTCTTCAACAGTCTCGATCTTAGTGACCTCTTGTTTATCACCCCTGACCTTCTTGATAACACGTGTACGAATAACCTTCTTCTTCGGTTTACCTTCTTCTGTAACAGACTCGATAACACGAACTTCTTCAGGAAGTTCTTTAATTTCTTCGGGTTGTTCTTCAAAAGGTGATTCTTCAATTGTAACTGTTGTTTCGGGTTGTTTGTCATCTTCTTCAACAGTTTCGATTTTGGTCACTTCTTGTCTGTCACCCTTAACCTTCTTGATGACACGAGTGCGGATCTTCTTTTTCTTAGGTTTGCCATCTTCAGAAATTGTCTCAATTACTCTTACTTCTTCTGGAAGCTCCTTGACTTCCTCCGTTTTCTCTTCAATTGGGGTTTCTTCAACAGTTACTGTAGTTTCGGGTTGTTTATCGTCTTCTTCAACGGTTTCAATCTTTGTGACTTCTTGTTTGTCTCCTTTAACCTTTTTGATGATACGTGTGCGGATCTTCTTTTTCTTAGGCTTGCCGTCTTCTGAAATGGTTTCAATAACTTTAACTTCTTCTGGAAGTTCCTTCACCTCTTCAGGCTGTTCTTCAATTGGGGTTTCTTCGACAGTAACAGTCGTTTCGGGTTGTTTGTCATCTTCCTCAACAGTTTCGATCTTGGTCACTTCTTGTTTGTCACCCTTAACCTTCTTAATGACACGGGTGCGGATTTTCTTTTTCTTGGGTTTGCCATCTTCAGAGATTGTTTCTATTACTTTCACTTCTTCTGGAAGTTCCTGAACTTCTTCAGGTTGTTCTTCAACAGGGGTTTCTTCGACAGTAACTGTCGTTTCAGGTTGCTTGTCATCTTCCTCAACAGTTTCAATCTTAGTTACTTCTTGTTTGTCTCCCTTAACCTTCTTTATGACGCGAGTGCGGATTTTCTTTTTCTTGGGTTTGCCATCTTCAGAGATTGTTTCTATTACTTTCACTTCTTCTGGAAGTTCCTGAACTTCTTCAGGCTGTTCTTCAATTGGGGTTTCTTCGACAGTAACTGTCGTTTCGGGTTGCTTGTCATCTTCCTCAACAGTTTCGATCTTGGTCACTTCTTGTTTGTCACCCCTAACCTTTTTGATGACACGTGTGCGGATTTTCTTTTTCTTAGGCATGCCATCTTCAGAAATTGTCTCAATTACTCTTACTTCTTCTGGAAGCTCCTTGACTTCCTCCGGTTTCTCTTCAATTGCAGTTTCTTCAACAGTTACTGTTGTTTCGGGTTGTTTATCGTCTTCTTCAACGGTTTCAATCTTTGTGACTTCTTGTTTGTCTCCTTTAACCTTCTTGATAACACGTGTGCGGATCTTCTTTTTCTTAGGCTTGCCGTCTTCTGAAATGGTTTCAATAACTTTAACTTCTTCTGGAAGTTCCTTCACCTCTTCAGGCTGTTCTTCAATTGGGGTTTCTTCCACAGTAACTGTGGTTTCGGGTTCCTTGTTATCTTCCTCAACAGTTTCTATCTTGGTCACTTCTTGTTTGTCACCCTTAACCTTCTTAATGACACGGGTGCGGATTTTCTTTTTCTTGGGTTTGCCATCTTCAGAGATTGTTTCTATTACTTTCACTTCTTCTGGAAGTTCCTGAACTTCTTCAGGTTGTTCTTCAACAGGGGTTTCTTCGACAGTAACTGTCGTTTCAGGTTGCTTGTCATCTTCCTCAACAGTTTCAATCTTAGTTACTTCTTGTTTGTCTCCCTTAACCTTCTTAATGACGCGAGTGCGGATTTTCTTTTTCTTGGGTTTGCCATCTTCAGAGATTGTTTCTATTACTTTCACTTCTTCTGGAAGTTCCTGAACTTCTTCATGTTGTTCCTCCATTGGAGTTTCTTCGACAGTAACTGTTGTTTCAGGTTGCTTGTCATCTTCCTCCACAGTTTCGATTTTGGTAACTTCTTGTTTGTCGCCCTTAACCTTCTTGATGACGCGAGTGCGGATCTTCTTTTTCTTGGGTTTGCCATCTTCAGAAATTGTTTCTATTACCCTAACTTCTTCTGGAAGTTCCTTAACTTCTTCTGGTTGTTCTTCAATTGGAGTTTCTTCGACAGTAACTGTTGTTTCAGGTAATTTGTCATCTTCCTCAACAGTTTCGATCTTGGTCACCTCTTGTTTGTCACCCTTAACCTTCTTAATAACACGAGTGCGAATCTTCTTTTTCTTGGGTTTACCTTCTTCTGAAATTATTTCTATCACCCTAACTTCTTCTGGCAATTCTTTAACTTCTTCGGGTTGTTCTTCAACAGGAGTTTCTTCGACAGTTACTGTTGTTTCAGGTTGTTTGTCGTCTTCCTCAACTGTTTCGATCTTGGTTACTTCTTGTTTGTCACCCTTAACCTTTTTGATTACGCGAGTGCGGATTTTCTTTTTCTTGGGTTTGCCATCTTCAGAAATTGTCTCAATTATTTTAACTTCTTCTGGAAGTTCCTTTACTTCATCGGGTTGTTCTTCTACTGGAGTTTCTTCGATAGTAACTGTTGTTTCGGGTTGTTTGTCATCTTCCTCAATAGTTTCAATCTTGGTTACTTCTTGTTTGTCACCCTTGACCTTTTTGATTACGCGAGTTCGGATCTTCTTTTTCTTGGGTTTGCCATCTTCAGAAATGGTCTCAATTATTTTAACTTCTTCTGGTAGTTCTTTGACTTCTTCGGGTTGTTCTTCAACTGGAGTTTCTTCGACAGTAATTGTTGTTTCGGGTTGTTTGTCATCTTCCTCAACAGTTTCGATCTTGGTTACTTCTTGTTTGTCACCCTTAACCTTTTTGATTACACGAGTGCGGATCTTCTTTTTCTTGAGCTTACCATCTTCAGAAATTGTCTGAATTATTTTAACTTCTTCTGGAAGTTCTTTAACTTTTTCGGGTTGTTCTTCAACTGGAGTTTCTTCCACAGTAACTGTTGTTTCAGGTTGTTTGTCATCTTCCTCAATAGTTTCAATCTTGGTTACTTCTTGTTTGTCACCCTTGACCTTTTTGATTACGCGAGTTCGGATCTTCCTTTTCTTGGGCTTACCATCTTCAGAAATGGTCTCAATTATTTTAACTTCTTCTGGTAGTTCTTTGACTTCTTCGGGTTGTTCTTCAACTGGAGTTTCTTCGACAGTAACTGTTGTTTCCGGTTGTTTGTCATCTTCCTCAACAGTTTCGATCTTGGTTACTTCTTGTTTGTCACCCTTAACCTTTTTGATTACACGAGTGCGGATCTTCTTTTTCTTGGGCTTACCATCTTCAGAAATTGTCTCAATTATTTTAACTTCTTCTGGAAGTTCTTTAGCTTTTTCGGGTTGTTCTTCAACTGGAGTTTCTTCCACAGTAACTGTTGTTTCAGGTTGTTTGTCATCTTCCTCAATAGTTTCAATCTTGGTTACTTCTTGTTTGTCACCCTTGACCTTTTTGATTACGCGAGTTCGGATCTTCTTTTTCTTGGGCTTACCATCTTCAGAAATGGTCTCAATTATTTTAACTTCTTCTGGTAGTTCTTTGACTTCTTCGGGTTGTTCTTCAACTGGAGTTTCTTCGACAGTAACTGTTGTTTCGGGTTGTTTGTCATCTTCCTCAACAGTTTCGATCTTGGTTACTTCTTGTTTGTCACCCTTAACCTTTTTGATTACACGAGTGCGGATCTTCTTTTTCTTGGGCTTACCATCTTCAGAAATTGTCTCAATTATTTTAACTTCTTCTGGCAGTTCTTTAACTTTTTCGGGTTGTTCTTCAGCTGGAGTTTCTTCGACAGTAACTGTTGTTTCGGGTTGTTTGTCATCTTCTTCAACAGTTTCGATCTTGGTTACTTCTTGTTTGTCACCCTTAACCTTTTTGATTACACGAGTGCGGATCTTCTTTTTCTTGGGCTTACCATCTTCAGAAATTGTCTCAATTATTTTAACTTCTTCTGGAAGTTCTTTAACTTTTTCGGGTTGTTCTTCAACTGGAGTTTCTTCGACAGTAACTGTTGTTTCAGGTTGTTTGTCATCTTCCTCAACAGTTTCGATCTTGGTTACTTCTTGTTTGTCACCCTTAACCTTTTTGATTACGCGAGTTCGGATCTTCTTTTTCTTGGGTTTGCCATCTTCAGAAATAGTCTCAATTATTTTAACTTCCTCTGGTAGTTCTTTGACTTCTTCGGGTTGTTCATCAACTGGAGTTTCTTCGACAGTAACTGTTGTTTCGGGTTGTTTGTCATCTTCCTCAACAGTTTCGATCTTGGTTACTTCTTGTTTGTCACCCTTAACCTTTTTGATTACACGAGTGCGGATCTTCTTTTTCTTGGGTTTACCATCTTCAGAAATTGTCTCAATTATTTTAACTTCTTCTGGAAGTTCTTTAACTTCTTCGGGCTGTTCTTCAACTGGAGTTTCTTCAACAGTGACAGTTGTTTCAGGTTGTTTGTCATCTTCCTCAACAGTTTCGATCTTGGTTACCTCTTGCTTGTTACCCTTGATCTTCTTGATGACACGTGTACGGATCTTCTTTTTCTTTGGCTTGCCATCTTCCGAAATTGTCTCAATTACTCTAACTTCTTCTGGAAGTTCTTTAACTTCTTCTTTGGGTTGTTCTTCAACTGGAGTTTCTTCGACAGTGACTGTTGTTTCAGGTTGTTTGTCATCTTCCTCAACAGTTTCGATCTTGGTTACCTCTTGTTTGTCACCCTTGATCTTCTTAATGACACGAGTGCGAATCTTCTTTTTCTTTAGTTTACCATCGGTGGAAATTGTTTCAACCTCGTGAATTTCTTCAGGCATTTCTGTGATTTTTTGTGATGTTACGTGTGTATCTGTGTGTTCTGGTGTGTGAATTGTTTGTGTGGTATCTGTATAATAGAATGTTATGTATGTTAGTTATTGTAATTGTAGTGATTTTGTGTGTGTGTTTTGTTTTATTAATCGTGTATAATGTGTTTTTTGTTGTGGGGTTTCGAATGGGGCCTTGACAAGTACTACGCCATGTACTATAAATAATAAGGATATAGTAAGTGTACTTACCGGATGTATATGTTACCGTATATGTTTTATGTTTTTCTTGGTCATCGAGTGACTCTGTAGTTTCTGTGATTGTGGATGAAATAGGTGTAATTGTCTCGGCAATTTGAGTATCTGTAAATTCATCAACAACATTATAATCTGTAATTATGTGGTTTAGGGTTTTGGGTTTTTCGCTTTGTGTTTGCATTTGGGGACTCTGTGGTGTAATAATGTTGACTTTTTCCAATTTCGTCTGCGGAACCTCTTTGGTTTGTGTAATTTGGGTATCTGGTTTAGGTGTAGTTGGTATTGATTGTTCACTTTCGAGAATTAAATGCGTAGATTGTTCTTGAATTATTTTTGTGTGTATATTGATATGAGCTTTTTGCGTGGGAAGTTCTTGATTTTTTGGCATATCGGTTAGAGTGTCTGTTGGAGCGTGGGTAGTGTTGAGTGCAGTTTTAAGTTCATTTAGAGCGAGAGTGGGAAGAACGTTATCGCGTTCCGATAGATGAGGGGCTATGGGTTTAGTGTTTTCGTAGGTATCTGTAGAGCTTTCTTGATATGCATGTTGTGACTGTGTTATGGGAGTGGCTTCAACAGCCGTTTCGAGTGCTTTTGTTCTGAGTGGTTGTGTGTTTTCGTTTGGAATTACTTGAGTTTCATACATATACATACTTTGTGTTTGTATTTCTGTAAACGGCTTGTGAGTTATGGGCTCCTTGCATTCTAGTTCACCAACTATTGTGGAAGTCTGTGACTCCGTGCTGGTAGATGTTACCATAGCGTCTGTTAAACCTACATTGGCTTTTTGTTGAGTTTGATCTTTGTCCGGTATATTTTGTAGTGTTTCGAATGGCGTAACTGTACTAATGGTTAATTTGTCAGAGTGTTCCTGTGAGTGAATTGGTTGTATTTGTTTCGATATTTCCAAACTATCCAATTGGGAAACATCCGTTTGGGTTAGAACTTCTTCAACGGTTGATGCCTTAAAGTCAGGCAGGACAAGTGTTGTTCTGCTATCTTGTAAATTAGGTTTAAAGTCTCCACTTTCCTCTCCGATATTTTCGTAGGGCTGTATAATATGCGATTGTATGGTTTTAGTTTCTCCATCGATCGCAACAGGTTGAGTTTTCTCATACTGCTGCAATTGATTGCTAAACGTATTTGGCTCTTCATAGGCAATGGTAGATTCTACCATTTGTACTTGAAGATTTGGACTATCTTTGACAATATTCGCATGTTGTTCACTGCGTTTGGTGAGTTCATATGTTTCTGTTATGCTCGAGAGACCTAATGTTTCTTCTCCCAATATGGCTTTTAAATTATCCTGTATGATGGTGGCACTTTCGGGCTTCATCTGAAGGCTATCAACATCTGCTTCTTTAACATAAACAGGTTCATCTTTAATCTGTTTGATCTCTTTGTTAACGGTGGCCATAGAAACTTTAGCCAACTGCGTATTGATTTCGGTTGTGTCAGCAATGGGAATTGTTCCTTCACAGGTAATAATTTCAGTGACAATCTTTTCGTTTACTTCCGCTTTTGTGGTGGGTTGTAAAACTTGACTTGGCTGGGGAGTTGGTGTGATAATATTTGTTTCTTTTTCTAAAATCGTAGTGGACGAAATGGTTTTAGCATTACTAGTAATTTCGCTAACTCGTTCCATGGCTTTTTGCTGGTTTAAGGGAATACTTTCAAAATGATCAGCATTTTCCGTGGTGGTAACTTGTGATACTTGGACTTCCTGCTGTGAATCTTGTAGTATCGATTTGGCTTGATATTTGTCTTGTGGTTGAGCAGTAAGTTCGGTTTCGCTTTGCATTATAGTTTGGATTTGCTTTAAGTGTGTTTGTTTTGTTGTCTCTTCGACAAAGCTTTTGGCCGTCGACATGAGGGGCTTTTCCGTACTAATTTCTGGTGATTCCTCATATGCAGTTGGCTTTATCACTATCATTTCTCTTAGAGTGCCCTCAACAAATGGTTTTGCTATTTCTGACTGAGGTTTAAAATCTTTTATAACTTCTTCCTTTTGCAGTATATCAGTTAAGGTTTCTACTTGGACCGGCTTAAAGCGTTCGTCCACTGCAGTGTTAACCTGTGACAAGGGTTTTTGCTCAATATCTAGTATGTTGGATTCTTCCATGGCTTGTATTTCCATAATCGTTAGCTCCTTGTGGGAGTCTTGTATTTTTGTTTCGGCTTTAGTAGTGAGTGGTTGAGAATACATAAAATTACCTGTTATCTC
Source organism: Lucilia sericata (assembly GCF_015586225.1). Classification (NCBI taxonomy): domain Eukaryota; kingdom Metazoa; phylum Arthropoda; class Insecta; order Diptera; family Calliphoridae; genus Lucilia; species Lucilia sericata. Next base: position 71,411 of record NW_023995183.1, on the reverse strand, counting down.
ATGCGGTTTAGTTTCTTCTATAATAGGTAACCTATGTTCCTGTGAAGTTACAGTACTGGGAATTTCAGTTAGCTCAGGCTTAGTGGGTGCTATAAGGCCTTCAAATTCGGCTGTTTGCTGAGCCTCAATAATCACTCCTTGATTGCTTACATGATCTATTTGAGCAGTAGCTGAGGGAATTTGCTTCTCAGTTAACTTCTCAGCTACTGTGTCTAAGAGCAGTGAGGAGTCTGAGGTGCCAACCATTAGAGCTTTTTCATCTGCCATCGTTTTGGCTGTTTGAGTAACGCTCTCAAAGTCTTTTAGCTGACCGGTATTTTCCATGAAGCCTTGTGTTTGACTTACTGGTAAATTTCGAGCATCAGTTATTAGATGTTTAGCCTGTTTTGTTGCCTCCTTAACATCTTCCATTTGTTGTTCTTGTTCTAAAATCATTAAAGTGTTCTCTATGGCGGCATAATTATTTGTTTGCTGTAAACTTTCTTTTGGATGTTCCGATTTTTGTGGTAATTTCATTTCTTTATCTTCAAAATTCTCTAATATTAAAGTTTCCGAAGTTATGGTTTCGTTTAGAAGACTCTGTATGGGTTCGATTGTTTGCGTTGTGCTGTCATAGTCTTTAAGTTCTGCTACTGAGTCCTGTTGTTCAACTCCCTGTGTTAGTGGTACCTTTAGTGAGATGTCGTGGGTTGAGCTCTGAGCCAAATCGCTGGTAAATGGTTTGGTCTTAAAATCTTGAGAGGCTTCCAGCAGTTGTTCTTTTAGCGTTAAAGCAATTTGTGGCTGTGCCGTAATACTGGACAAGGCTTCTTGTGCCTTATTTAAATCGGCCAAATCTAAAGACTGTTCCTGCTCGTAGACATTTAGATCTTGCACAGAAAGTTCGCGTAGATTTTCTGTTTCCTTAATTTGAACTTGCGCCTCTAAGGATACAATACCCTTAAATTTGTCCGAAGTTTCATAGGATTCTTCTTCCTTAACTAAAGGAGCTTTGAAAAGTTCATCACTTAATTTGCTGTCGGCTACAGCTTCTGTGGGTTTACGGAATTCACTAGTTGAAGTTTCTTTTTCTGTGGCCGTTACCATTTCAATATTTACAGCTTTATTTTCCACTACTCTAATATTAGTTAGATAGGCGGGATTTAGAGATTGTGCGTCACATTCATCTATGGAATCTATGCCCTCGTTGAGTGAAGAAAGGGCGGCGTTGATACCTTCTGCGATATTGTAATGACCATATTGAGATTTTACATCGGGCTCCGGCATAACATCCGTATGCTCTATGGTTTGTTCACTATATGTTTGGGCAATTGTCAAAAGATTTGTAGATGTTGTGGTTACTTCCTTAGTAGAGGGTTTCTCTGCTGTTGGTAGATTGCTTTCTTTTTCATGTATTTGTGTTGTTAAAATCTCTAAAGGTTGTACTAGTTCCATTTCGGTTTGGCTATGCTGTTCGTCTGGCTGTTTAGTTTCCTTTAGATCGCCAGTTAATTGTAAAAGCACAGGTGTGGTAGTTTCCGAAACATGTTGTGGTACATAATTGGTTGTGGGAGCTATGCTAGCCGACTCAATTTGTATATTACTCTCGGTAGAGCTTTCCAGTATAACCACCTCTCGGGTTTCCAAAGATTTAAGTTTATGTTCATCTTGCTGCAGACTGGCTTGGTGGCTGGAAGGTTTATCAAGTTTTGGCTGTTCCTTAAAACTGTCCGTAACATTTACTTCGTAAATTTCAAGATTATTTAAATTTGCGGTAATTTGGGACTTAAGATTTAATGTTTCGGTCTTCTCTGCCTCCATATAGGCATGTGTATCCATTAATGTAGTATCTGAGGTAAGCTGAGCAATATTTGTATCGATTTTTTTGATAGCTTGCAGTTCTTGTGGTTGAAATTCTTCTAAGGGTTTAGTGTTAGACTGTGTTTCGTTTAGATTGATTAGGGGAGCTTTCAATTCCGTTATATTACTAAGTTGTTGGGCATTTTGCATTTCAGGCTTTTCTAAAGCTTTCATTTCCTGTTCACTTTCTATCATTTGTTGGCTAAAGATTGTAATAGCACTGGGTTGTTCAGTTAAAGTAGTCTTAGCTGCTAGAGTTTGGGGTTGTGTTGCTGGCAATAACTCTTCCTTAAGCTGAACTTGTACATCTGATACCGTGGCCACCGTAGCTGAAGTATCTACTTGAGATTTTACCTGTTCTGTAGCGGGCAATTTGAAATCCTGTTCCGAAAGACTTTCAAACAGTTGTTCCTTCATAGTTTCTCCTATAGCATTGCCATTGGTCAGAGTTGGCTTACCCTTTTGCAGTGGTATAATTGCTTTTGGTTTAAGTTCTTCCGCCTGTTCCGAAGTCTGTGCTATGGCAACTTCATTGGTGGTGAATTGTCTTAATTCTTGGTTAAGTTGAGCCTGGTTTGTGATTACCTCGGGTACCTGTAAATCTTGTGGCTTAGCTTCATTAATAAATTCCACAGATTCGGTTATATGTTTTTGTTCATCCACGGTAATATAGGCTTCTTTTTTAGTATCCATATAGGGCGATATATATTCTTCCAAGGGACTTTGTAAATCGGGTTGACTAGCTTGAACACTCTTTAGTAAAATGAGTTTATCGCTAGCTTTAGCTAAGGGTTCTGTTTTAACAGCGGGCCGTTCTATAACCTTTTCATTTGTTTTGGGTTCTACAACCTCTAGGGAACTGCTTATCTCTTTAAGAGTTTTAGCGGCCTTTGCTGTTAAAGGTAAGGCTTGTTTCTCTAAATCTTGTTCACTTTCCTGGCTAACGACTTCCTTTGTCTGTAAGGAGTGTTGGGCGACGAAAGTTATTTCCGGTTTTTCCTGTGTTAGCGGTTTGGGTTTCTTCCAATCTTTGGTGCTGTCATGTGTTAGAATTTCCTCTATCTCTACAGTGGTTTCGGAGGGAACTATTACTTGTTTAGCATCCGCCGATTTGGGTTTTTCACTTAATAACTCCTTTTCTTTAGGCTCTGTACTTAATACTTCCTCTACTAAGACCACACTTTGTGTAACAATTTCAGTTTTAACTTGCTCAGCTTTAGCTTTGGGCTTTGTATCTTCCAGCTGGTCTATAGATTCTGTTATTATAACTTGTGATTGCTTGAGAGCCTGTAAAGGTTCTATTTCGGGAAGAGCTTGTTGTTTGTCTCTTTTTGAGGGTAATTCCTCTTGGGCACTTTCGGCTATCAAAGGTTTTTCCACCTCTAACGATTTGTATTGTTTCAAGTCCTGCTTTGTAGAGGCCTGCGCAGTTTTCGGTTGCTTGGTTACCATAGCTTGCGAAGTTTGTTCACTTACTATCTCTTCGGTGCTGGGAACTTGTAGTTCCACACCTACAACCGTCTCACTCACAGTCTCTGTGATTTCTTTCGGTAATTTAGCGGTTTCTTCCACTTCCATTAATTGATCTTTTTCTTGCACTAAAACATTTTCTTGCAAGATTAATTTCTCCTGGGCCAATTGAGGTTTAGGTCTTTCCACAGGTGCCATCAAGGGCAATTCTGTGGTCGCTATTGTTTCCACCGTTTCCTGGGGCAAAGATTGCACAGACACTGCCTCCAATGTGGGTTCTGAAATCGCTTCCAGTTTTTCATCCTCAATGATAGGCAGATCTTCCTCTAAAGCTTTTTTCGGTTTCATACGTTTTCTTTTGTGTTTTTCAACAATAAGGATTTCTTCTTGTTCCTGCTCATATCGTACAGTTTGTTCTTGTTTTGGTATCTGTTCTTGTTCTTCTACAATTTCCTGTTTTTCAATATTTTCTTGTTGTTGTGGTTTTTGTTTGGGTTTTTTCTGCTCTTTGGATATTTTATCCTTTTGCATGATTTCCTGTTCCTGTTGTTCTGTTTCCTGTATTGTATATTGTATTTCCTGTTGTTTGTATTGTTCAACATGTTGTTGTTCTTGTACTATTAATTGTTCTATTTGTTGTTGTTGTAGTTGTTGGTGATGTTCCACAATTGTGGCTGTTGCTGTTGTTATATTTGTTGTTGTAGTTGTTGTTTCTGTGAATTGTGATTTGTAAGTAATTAAAACTATAGATTTGTTGTACACGCAAATGTTGTTGTAGTTTGAAGACGAGTACTATTTTAGTTTAAAAAGGGGGACTCTTTCATTTGTTTTTTATTTTACATTTATTTTTTTAAATTTTGTTTAGTACTGTACAGCAAAAATTTGTTTGTTAATTAAAATAATTTATTCATTTTTTAGTATTTTTGAGTTTTTTGTTTAGTATGTAGTAAATAGTATGCTAATGTTATAGATAATGTAAAGTACAACAGACAAACATATTTTTGTTGTTTTCAATTTTAGAAATTATTGCAAATTTTTTTTAATTTAATTTTTTATTTTAGGGTTCGAAGGACCCTTGTTACTCAACTTGCAAAAATTTCTATAAAACCTACTTATGTATTTCCTTTCAAACTTACCTTCTTCATTATCGTGTTTACCACAATGATATCCATTAGTTTAAATTTGATTTATATTTAACAGGCAGACAAGTATTAGAGCAGCAGCATAGCAATATAATTTGTGCTTAGGTGTTGTTCTTACTTTTTCTAGGAAAATTCTTTAAGTGCTTAGAAAAAAGTGTCTTGGGTGTTTTAGTGTAAAAAAAGTTCAGAAGAAGCTTATATGACAACAGAATATTTAAGCGGTAAAGCAGGAGTTAGCAGCAGCTTTAAGTAAAACTTATAAGAATTTTATTAATGATTAGTAAACAGCTCAAGTTGTTAAAACGTGGTTACATCCTGGAACGAGTTAAACTTTATTAAAATATAGTATTAAAGAGAAAACATTTGATGGAGAAAGAGCGAGTGAGTAAGTGACTGTTTGATTGGAACACTTTGGTGTGCTAAATAGTTTGAGCTGAACGGCAAGGCCGCTGTTTTTGAAATGTGCTCTATTTGGGCAAGATTCAGAACAGACAGACAAGAATATAGTTTTGAACCTGGATTAGAACTGAACTAGAACTGAACTAGAACTGCACTAGAACTGAACTAGAACTGAACTAGAACTGAACTAGAACTGAACTAGAACAGAACTGAACTAGAACTGAACTAGAACTAGAACTGAACTAGAACTAGAACTGAACTAGAACTGCACTAGAACTGAACTAGAACTGAACTAGAACTGAACTAGAACTGAACTAGAACTGAACTAGAACTGAACTAGAACTGAACTAGAACTGAACTAGAACTGAACTAGAACTGAACTAGAACTGAACTAGAACTGAACTAGAACTGAACTAGAACTGAACTAGAACTGAACTAGAACTGAACTAGAACTGAACTAGAACTGAACTAGAACTGAACTAGAACTGAACTAGAACTGAACTAGAACTGAACTAGAACTGAACTAGAACTGAACTAGAACTGAACTAGAACTGAACTAGAACTGAACTAGAACTGAACTGAAAAACTAGAACTGAACTAGAACTGAACTGAACTAGAACTGAACTGAACTAAACTGAACTAGAACTAACTGAACTGAACTAACTAAACTAAATGAACTAGAACTGAACTAGAACTGAACTAGAAGAACTGAACTAGAACTGAACTAGAACTGAACTAGAACTGAACTAGAACTGAACTAGAACTGAACTAGAACTGAACTAGAACTGAACTAGAACTGAACTAGAACTGAACTAGAAACTGAACTAGAACTGAACTAGAACTGAACTAGAACTGAACTAGAACTGAACTAGAACTGAACTAGAACTGAACTAGAACTGAACTAGAACTGAACTAGAACTGAACTAGAACTGAAACTAGAACTGAACTAGAACTGAACTAGAACTGAAACTAGAACTGAACTAGAACTGAACTAGAACTGAACTAACTGAACTAGAACTGACTAGAACTGAACTAGAACTGAACTAGAACTGAACTAGAACTGAACTAGAAACTGAACTAGAACTGAACTACTGAACTAGAACTGAACTAGAACTGAACTAGAACTGAACTAGAACTGAACTAGAACTGAACTAGAACTGAACTAGAACTGAACTAGAACTGAACTAGAACTGAAATAGAACTGAACTAGAACTGAACTAGAACTGAACTGAACTGAACTAGAACTAGAACTGAACTAGAACTGAACTAGAACTGAACTAGAACTGAACTAGAACTGAACTAGAACTGAACTAGAACTGAACTAAAACAGAACTAAAACTGAACAAAACTAGAACTGAAGTAGAACTAGAAACATTTTCTTAAATAGAGAGCATTTCTCAAGGAGATAATGTTGTATGTTTTTGGTTATAAAAATTAAATGTTAAAAAAATAGTATTTGTTTAATTTTTTATCTATAATTAGTGTTTTATTTTCTACAGTTAAAATTATTATTCAAATATCTTAAGTTATTATTCAATTTATTTGTTTAATTAATTTTGGATTTTGTTTAAGGTTTCATTAATATTATTATTATTTTATTTATAAAAAAGGTTTGGTTTATTATTATTATTATTTTAATTATTCTTTTTAATTTCGTTTTTAATCAATAGGTATTCAGTTGTTGTTTGTGAGGTTAAATTTTAATATATATATATATTTTTTTTTGGTTTATTTTACAGTGGTTCTGAATCTTCAATTTGCAAACCTTCTTCAACTATTATAGTACGCTCCTCGACGAATGTTTCCTCTGATTTATTTATGGTTGTTCATTGGTAAAAATAATTTGCATTGGATTAATATGTGGTTTTGTCAAGCAGCCATTAAGCATTTCAAAAAGCATTTGGTTGGTTGGTTTGTTTGATTTTCGAGGGAAAAACAAAATTAAAATAAACAAATTAAATTAGTTTTTAATGTCTTTAAATGTTTATAATACAATGAGTTTTGAAAATTACTAATATAACCTGTTAAGCAAAATGCTTACCAATTTTAATATGAGTAACGGCTTCATTACTTTCATATACATGGGTGGTTTCTACAGTCCTCTATTGTTTTTTATTTTTAACATTGCGATTTATGGCATCGAAATAATTTAATGCTGCAATCTTTTTTTATATAAATTATTAATCTCTATATAGACAAAAGAACACTAACACTAATAACACAAACTGATTTTGATTTTTTTTTGTTTGTTCTTTGCAGAAAAATCAAACACAATAGGATGAGGAAGTTGAAAAAATTGTAAGTTGTTTTCTCTAAAACTTGTATACAACACTTACTATTTTCCGAGGCTTAAGAAATTAACTAAATTCTTCACCGTAATCGAATCTTAACCTGAAGTAACGAACTAGAACTGAAGCTAGAACTGAACTAGAATGAAATAGAACTGACACAACTAGAACTGAACTAGACTGAACTAGAAATAGAACTAAACTAGAACTGAACTAGAAACATGAACTTAGAACTGAAGTAGAAACTAGAACTGAACTAGAACTGAACTAGAACTGAACTAGAACTGAACTAGAACTGAACTAGAACTGAACTAGAACTGAACTAGAACTGAACTAGAACTGAACTAGAACTGAACTAGAACTGAACTAGAACTGAACTAGAACTGAACTAGAACCGAACTAGAACCGAACTAGAACTGAACTAGAACTGAACTAGAACTGAACTAGAACTGAACTAGAACTGAACTAGAACTGAACTAGAACTGAACTAGAACTGAACTAGAACTGAACTAGAACTGAACTAGAACTGAACTAGAACTGAACTAGAACTGAACTAGAACTAGAACTGAACTAGAACTAGAAATGAACTAGAACTAGAACTGAACTAGAACTGAACTAGAACTGCACTAGAACTGAACTAGAACTGAACTAGAACTGAACTAGAACTGAACTAGAACTGAACTAGAACTGAACTAGAACTGAACTAGAACTGAACTAGAACTGAACTAGAACTGAACTAGAACTGAACTAGAACTGAACTAGAACTGAACTAGAACTGAACTAGAACTGAACTAGAACTGAACTAGAACTGAACTAGAACTGAACTAGAACTGAACTAGAACTGAACTAGAACTGAACTAGAACTGAACTAGAACTGAACTAGAACTGAACTAGAACTGAACTAGAACTGAACTAGAACTGAACTGAACTGAACTAGAACTGAACTAGAACTGTACTAGAACTGAACTAGAACTGAACTAAACTGAACTAGAACTGAACTAGAACTGAACTAGAACTGAACTAGAACTGAACTAGAACTGAACTAGAACTGAACTAGAACTGAACTAGAACTGAACTAGAACTGAACTAGAACTGAACTAGAACTGAACTAGAACTGAACTAGAACTGAACTAGAACTGAACTAGAACTGAACTAGAACTGAACTAGAACTGAACTAGAACTGAACTAGAACTGAACTAGAACTGAACTAGAACTGAACTAGAACTGAACTAGAACTGAACTAGAACTGAACTAGAACTGAACTAGAACTGAACTAGAACTGAACTAGAATGAACTAGAAATGAACTAGAACTGAACTAGAACTAAACTAGAACTGAACTAGAACTGAACTAGAACTGAACTAGAACTGAACTAGAACTGAACTAAAACTGAAATAGAACTGAAATAGAACTGAACTAGAACTGAACTAGAACTGAACTAGAACTGAACAATAACTGAACTAGAACTGAACTAGAACTGAACTAGAACTGAACTAGAACTGAACTAGAACTGAACTAGAACTGAACTAGAACTGAACTAGAACTGAACTAGAACTGAACTAGAACTGAACTAGAACTGAACTAGAACTGAACTAGAACTGAACTAGAACTGAACTAGAACTGAACTAGAACTGAACTAGAACTGAACTAGAACTGAACTAGAACTGAACTAGAACTGAACTAGAACTTAACTAGAACTGAAATAGAACTGAACTAGAACTGAACTAGAACTGAACTAGAACTGAACTAGAACTGAACTAGAACTGAACTAGAACTGAACTAGAACTGAACTAGAACTGAACTAGAACTGAACTAGAACTGAACTAGAACTGAACTAGAACTGAACTAGAACTTAACTAGAACTGAAATAGAACTGAACTAGAACTGAACTAGAACTGAACTAGAACTGAACTAGAACTGAACTAGAACTGAACTAGAACTGAACTAGAACTGAACTAGAACTGAACTAGAACTGAACTAGAACTGAACTAGAACTGAACTAGAACTGAACTAGAACTGAACTAGAACTGAACTAGAACTGAACTAGAACTGAACTAGAACTGAACTAGAACTGAACTAGAACTGAACTAGAACTGAACTAGAACTGAACTAAACTAGAACTGTGGTTTAACTGAATTAAAACTAAACTTGAATTCAGCAATTTTCATCAGTTCTCACGCATTAGATCTCAATATTTTGAGGGAAGTCTAGAATCTAGATCTCCTGAAAAACAAACATCATAGCTCTTCTCGTTCTCCGAATTTTTGTGATAACATTGCGAAACTAAATCGTGAAATGTAAACGTAATTTTTAAGAATACGATCCTTTACATAGGACTTTCAAAGAAGTATTGCTTAACCATAGTTCACCAATTCCGGATTCATTTATATATCCTTTAATTAGTTTTTCATATACTTTAAAAATCCCAATAAAACCTTTAAAAATTTCGACCTATATCTTTAAACACTTAACACACAAAACAAAATAAACATAAAACTTGAAAACCGTAACCAAAACGAACACAACTCAAAACTCCAAACCTCTTTTCCGGATATTTTCCAATCCTGAGTTATAAAGTCCTCTCGCACAAACTTTCTGATAACGGTCTCTATTGTAATCTCGCATGTTTCGATCATGCGTATAAAGGCCTTAAAACCAACGGTAGCCGCTAGAATTGACTCATCTTCGGTAGAAGATTCAGTGAGGATTTGACTAATCAATTCCTCATGACCTTCACGCTCCACCAACTGCACCAGTGCCGATTGAGCTTCAGGCTTCTTTAGAGAAATAAAAATATTCTGCTCATACATGTAGATAATTTCGAGTATGGTACAACCGTGGCGTATCAACAGGCCCATGGTGGCCAAGTCGCGTAGAGCCGATTCTCCTATAACACCAAACGATTCCGCCTCTATGGTTTCTAACAGTAGATTGACTTCTTTGTGTTGTCTTATGACTAGTATATCTTCGGCGGTTACCGATTTTTCTGAGATTTTCGAACGTAAAATATTGATGCTTTCACTTATTTCTACTGTGGATGTAATGACTTCCTCCTTTTCTTCGATTATGGTAGTGGTGGCCTTTAATTCCTCATCGGCTATTTTGCGATCTTTGACAAGTATCTCCTCTGATTTTTCACTTTGTTCAACCAAAATGGAAACAGGTTGTCTAACTTTTATTACCTCCATGGTAGTTTCGCAAGCGGCCGCGGGCACTATTTCAATAGTGGTGGTTTCTATTTGTGTTTCTACTTTAGTTTCTTCCTCTTCCTCGGAAGAGGTATAGGCAGTGGGTATTATAACGGGTTTCACTTTTTTCGGTACCTTCTTTTTACCCTTACCCTTGCGTCCCTTAGTAGTGACCTCTGTCTCGGTGGCAGTGGTGGATATATCAAATTTACCTCTTGTCATGGTCATACCTATTTCATTGATTAATTTACAAGTATAATAGCCAATATCTTCGTATGTTATATTCATAATGGTTAAGGAGGCGTCTGATTCTCCCACCTCCATGTGATATTTATCAGATTCCCTAAGCTGTACATTGTTATAATACCATTGTATATCTAGAAACAAGATTTTATATTTAAGTAAACAACTAAACTTTCTATTACTTGGCGAGAAATAGTGAAAGACCCTATGAGTGCTATGATTTCTGAGTCGGGAGGGAAAGGGGATAAAATACCTGGTTTTGGATTGCCGGCAAATTGAATTTTGAATTTCGCTTTTTCACCGGTGGCAGCACGACAATCACGCATTTCATTGACTAATGATGGCGTGCATTTAGCAGCTATAAGCGAGAAAAAAAGATTTTAAGGCAAAAATAAAATAGCATTAGTATTACTGCTTCTAACTACGACTCTAAATTAGGGGCTACCAATCTAACAAATTTATATCATTTGGTTCATAATTTTTATAGCAAAATGCTAGATTTTCGAACCATTTACTTTTAGAGTAAATAATATAAATTTATTTAAATCATAGCCTGAGATCTTTTAATATATATACATAACTATAGCCCCTTACCTATTCTATATTTATATAGGGGGGCGTGGGGCTTTGTATTTTTTTTTATATATAATAATGAATTTTTCTACTTACTTGTTTTAATGATTGTGTTTTGTGTCTGGTTTTTTAATCCGAGTAAAGGAATGTATATTTTTTAGATAAACTTCGGAATTAAATAAATTTTGAATAGAAACTTTGCTTTTATTTAGAAATATTTAAAAATTTTTTAATGATTTTGGGGAAGTGAAAAATGGGAAAAGAATTAAATATCGTTTAAAATTTATAACTTAAGACTTGAAGAGAATATTTTTCAATATTTTCAAATTTCAAATATTTTGAAATTTGACCTATGACCTGAAGTTCATTAAAAGGATAAATAATGTTTAAAAATTCTTACTTAGACCCGGGAAAATATCTAAATATCTGAAATATATTTAAATATTTGACCTTTGACCTCATAAAATCACAATTTTATTAAAGACATCAGTAGGTATACTATTTAGAAATTTAACCTTTGACCTCAAGTTCATTAAAATGTTGAAATACTTTTAAAAAGTATTACTTAGGCCCGGGAAAATATTTTTCTAAAGTTTAATCCCAATTCTTCGATAATTGCAAAACATTTTTTTACATTTTTAAAGAAAAATCTCTAATATATAAAAATTTGACCTTTGATCTCATAACATTTTTACAATTTGATTAAAAGTAATTCTTTACGTGGAACTTATTGATTATTGAATAATATTTTTTAAAGAAATTTTTTTTTTTTAATTTTAAAAATTTGACCTATGAACCCTTCGATATTAAAGGATTAAAAGTTATAAATTATATAAATTAAGACCGGTTAGAATATTATTCTAAATTTTCAACATTTTGTTGGATTTTGAAGAAAAATTTTAAATGTTTATAAATATGACCTTTGACCCCAAGTTTATTTAAAGGTTAAATTGCTATGAAAAGTTATTCCTACAAATTGTAAATATAATTTTCTTGAGTTTTATCTCCAACTAATCAAAAAACTGAACAATTTTCTCTTTTTTTTGGAAAAGTTTTCAAACATTTCAAAATTTGACCTTTGACCTTAAGTTCATAAAATATTAAATTTTGTTGAAAATTTGTTTACTTAAAACTGCTATAAATTTCTTTTAAACTTTTACCAAACTTATTGATAATTGTATAATATTTTGTGGCTTTTTTAAGAACAATTTTAAATATTTAGAAATTTGATCTTTGACCTTAAGTTTATTAAAGTGTAAAATAGCTAGTAAAATTTATAATTCAAATCTAAATTAGTTTATAAAAATTTATTCACAATTTATTTGTAAGCAAAACTATTTGTTGCTTTTTTTTAGAAATATTTTTAATATTTCAAAATTTGACCTTTGACCTTTCAGTTTATAAAATATTAAATTTAGTTGAACATTTTTTACTTAAAATTTTCTAAACTTTTACCAAATTTATTGATAATTTTATAATATTTTGTGGCTTTTTTAAGAACGATTTTAAATATTTAGAAATTTGACCTTTGACCTTAAGTTTATTAAAGGTTAAAATTGCAATTTAAAGTTATAAATTAGATGTATATTACTTCATAAAAATTTCATCTTTATTTATTATTAATCTCAAAAATTTTTTGTTTTTTAAGGAAAATCTCAAATATTTTAAAATTTGACCAAGTTCATGAAATTATTCATTTTGATTAAAATTTAGTTATAAAAAATTTAGCAAGAGAAATATAATTTCTAAAATCTTTTCAGAATTCCAATCCTTCGAAAACCTCAAATATTTTAAAATTTGACCTTTGACCCCAACTTCATGAAATTATTGAATTTGATTAAAATTTATTACTAAGACAAGGGAAATTTTATTTTAAAATCTTTTCAGAATTCCAATCCTTCGAAAATCTCAAATATTTTAAAATTTGACCTTTGACCCCAACTTCATGAAATTATTCAATTAGATTAAAATTTATTACTAAGACAAGGGAAATTTAATTTCTAAAATCTTTTCAAAATTCTCTAAAATATTTCTAATTTTTTAAGGAATATTTTATAATCTTCAAAATTTGAACTTTAACCCTAGAAAAATTATGTTAGAGTTACGATAACCCAATTTGTTAGATACTATAATATTTTTTGTGTAGAAAATTATAAAGTTTTTTTAATTATTAGCTATCGATTTGACTGAAATTTTCAGCAAGATTCCTAAAAGTTTTGATTTAATTCCGAAGTTTAACTAAAGTGATGTTTTTGAACTTAAGAATAGTTTTTGATAAATATTAATTTATTGATCAAGTGAAATTTGTTTGTCTGTTATGTATTAATGATAATTTAACAAAAAAAAGCTTTTTAATTATAAAAATAAATTTTAAAAAAATATATACATACATAAAAATTATATTTACAAGGAAAGAAGTCAGGTTGAAGGTACTAAAACTCCTTTACTTTTTCAATAGGCCAATTTAGAAAAAAAAAAATTATTAAAAAGCGGGGGTTTTTAAAATACTAAACTACCAAAATTGGTCTCTAAAGTTAGTAAATTTTTAGAATAACAAATTCAACCAATTATTTAAAAAAAAAAAGTTAGTAAAAGTTAATAAAAATTTTGAAAAAATTTTAACCAATCTAAAATTCAAACTAAAATTTTTATAAAATCACTAAAAAAACTGAAAAATAAAAAAATTATTAAAAAAATAATATTTGTAATAAATGGCGTATACTTAGGGGGAGGGAATTTTGCTAAAACTTTTAAATTTCAAAATTTTACTCTAAGAAAGCTACAGAGCTTTAGACCTTTTTTCAAAATTACTAAAGGGGGAAACTACAGCTTTATTAAAAGGACAATTGGAAATGGAATACAGGGAGTTGTAGTTACTATACATTATTAAAATAAAATTATTTAGACATGTGTAATTGACAAATATTTTTTACACAAAGAAAATAATTTATTTAAATTTATACAGAAAAATAAAACTGGGACAAATTATTAAAAAAAAGTACACATGGAAAAAAGGTACATTTTTAATTATTTTTTATTTAAATAGAAAAAAAACGAAGACGGTAATAAAAGGACACAAAACGTGTAAATTAAAAAAAAGACACAGAGAGATATAGACAAAGAGAGAGAGTAAGAGAGAGAGAAAAGTCATTTTGTGAAGTATTTAGTTTTATATATTTCTTTTAAATAAATATATAAACAATTAAAAAAAAAAACATATTAAAACACATATACACATATAAAAAAAGGGATACACATTGATTAAGTAATATAAATCAGTTTTAAGAAAGTGTAAAACAAATCTAAACAAATCCGAAACCCTTTATTCTTTATACCACAAAGGGTTAAGGATTTGCTAGATTTGTCATTAATTTATGAAAATTGCTACCAGTAATACATACCTTTAAGAGCCTTTTGCATTTCTTCCATATGAGTCACCCATTCCGGTTTGCGGTAATCCTTAGTACCAACAATGCCTAAAGTAGCGTAATATTATCAAGTATAAAAAAAAGTTTAAGTATTAATAACTTTTTTTAAAGAAAAAAAAAACATTTCTTTAAAATATATATAATTCCTCTTAGACTAAAAATATATAGTCAAGTTTTTCTTAATAGGTGTACAGTGTAAATAAAAAGTGTATATATTTTAGGATTAAGGGATTTATATACAAGGATATAAGGGATAAAAAAGGTTTTAATAAATTTCCTGGCTGTAAAAGCTGTAAATGAAATTATTTTATTATTATTATTATAATTAACTCCATTAAGATCCTGTAAAAATTGAGAAAATTCATCTAAAACATAAACATTTAAACGATAAATACCTTCAACCGAAAACAGAGCTGTTGTCACTGCTACGCCCAATGGATTGTGAGCCTCAAAACTAATTGTACCCACATCATCGGGATAAACGTTATTGATGACCAGCACGGATGTGCCATCTTCGAAATTTTCGATTTGATATTCTTCGGAAGCAAAGATTTCTTCGCCATCGCGTAACCATTTGACTTTTGGTTTCGGTTTGCCGATAACTTTAACTTCCAGTTTCGGTAATTCACCCTCTTTGGGTTCGATTTTTTCAGGTAGTTTTTTAACTATCTTCGGTGGTTGTTCGTCGATCGAGATCGTCTGAAATGAGGTGGGTGTGAAGAAGAAATTATGATTTAATTTTTTTTTAAGTTTTTACGGAATTAAAATTTAGATGTTTCACTAAAAATCCATTATGCTTTTTTGATAAAGCTTTTAAAGTATTTTTTATAGGGTTTTTAATTTAAGAAAAACTTTTTGTAAGGTTTTTAAGAAAAGCTTTTTATAAAGCTTTTTATAAAAGCTTTTAAGAAAAGCTTTTCATTAAGCTTTTAAGAAAAGCTTTTTATATGGTATTAAGGAAAGCACTTCACAAAGCTTTTAAGAAAAGCTTTAAAAAAGGCTTTTAGGAAAAGATTAATATTATTTAAATACTTTATAAAAATATTTAAATAATATTAATCTTTTCATAAAGCTTTTAAGAAAAGCTTATCATAAAGCTCTTAAGAAAAACTTTTCACAAAACTATTAAGAAAAGCTTTACATAAAGCTCTTAAGATTTTTATAAAGTATTTAAGTAAATCTTTTTATAAAGCTTTAAGGATATACAGTTGCGTTCAAAATAATAGGAGTGAAAATTTCAAAAAATTTAAATATAAATTTTTTTGTGAAAGATTTAGATTTTAAATTAAATATTTTTATAATTTATTTATTTAACTTGTTCTCTAATTTTTATAATCATTATTTTAAATATTTAAGAAATTTATTTAAAAAAATATATAATTTTTTAAATTTATATACAAAATCTGTTGTTCAAAATAATAGGAGTATTCATTTTAAGTTAAAATATTTTTAAAATAAAAACAAAAAAGAAAGGACTTTCATCTAAAATATTATTAATTAGTGTGTAGCAATACAACATCAGCTATTTTTGTCAAGTTTTTATTTAGAATTTGGGTATCTGAGTCTCCAGAACTTAATGTCTTTCCGACAACGGCTTTGAGGAGCTTGATGACGCATATCGTGGACGATTATCCACAAATATGCTGTAATTTATTGGGAAAGACGTTATACGCAAGGTTTTTTAACGATTTGTTTTACAATCAGTAAGTCGACAACCATATCATTGCCTACTTCCTATGGAACGTGCTTCCACCATTTTGGAATCAATCATGTTTTCATAAGACTACATCGCCATTTTATCAACTTTGTTTGTTGGGAATATGAGAACATATCTTGGGGTAATATGTTTACCTACAACCTTTGGTCTACGATTCCATTCTACAATTTATTAGGTCATACCCTTTTTGTCAAGACCCGTCTTGAATCATTCCTGTTATACTACTTCTTTGAAAGTTGGTTATAGCTTAATATTTTTCGATTAATGGACTTCCAATATATTTTCTGAATTCATTTAGATTTAAAAACACAATTTGTTGTCGTATTCTTGCTTTAAAAATTCATCCATGTATGAAACCACCTCTAAATGTGGTACTTGGCAATCTTTATGGATTTGACTATATGCTTTATGGTCTGAAATTAAATGTTTTCAAAAAAATTTTGTTTGAAAATTTATCTGAACTAATTGAATATTGATCACGATGTTTTATAACTACAATTTGGCTTAATTTCAATATTTTAGGACGCCCTAATGAGATTAATTTTAAAACCTTGCCGTTAGCGCTTATCATTTTTGCATAAAATGTTTAGTTTTTATGAGAGATTTTAAAAAATTTTACTTCTTAAAGTATTCAAATAATCTTTTAATGAAATTAGCTTGAGATATTTTATTTTTCTTTTCGCGATATTTTCATAATTTCCAAGATATTTAAACAGATTTCCCCTTTCGTAAATTCTGACACTTTTTTCATGATTTTAAATGAAATAATCGTGAACTGTGTTTAAAATTGCTTAAATTTATTCAAATACAAGAATTTTATACTATATTTTTAATATTTACTACGAATGATGAAAATTAGTCTAACTTAGGTTAGAGAATATACCGTACTCCTATTTTTTTGAACAGTCGTAATCTGATATGGATTCCGAAAAAAGTAAATAACAAAAGAACTAATGAAGATATATAAAAAATTTCATTTGTTTTTTATTTTAAACACCTAACAAACAAATATCGTGAAAAAATATTGGATTTCCGTAAATGTTTCTTTTTAAAAATAACCTGCACAATTATTTTGAAGTCTCACTCCTATTTTTTTGAACACAGCTGTACATATGTACTTTTTATAAAGCTTAAAAGAAAAACTTTGTATAAAGTTTTAAAGAAAAACTCTTTTAAAGCTTTAGAAAAAGCTGTTGAGGAACGTTTTTATGAAACATTTAAGGAGAACATTTTTTATAAAGCTTTGGAGAAAAATTTTTAAGAACTTTTTATGATGTTTTTAGACAGTGCATTATATAAAGCTCTTAGAATGAACTTTTTATAAAACTTTTACACGGAACTTTTTAGAAAGGATTTTATGAAGCATTTAGGAAAACTTTGTCCATGTTTAAAAAAATATATATATGAACTTTAGAAAAAGCGAAAGCTGAAAAGCTTTCAATGCGGTGTTTGAAACATTTTCCTTTTTAGAGAATTTAAAAGAATTCCATTAATGTTTTAGAAGAAATGTTCAAAAAAATTTACAATCATATTTTAATTAAGGAATAGCTGCTAGAAAAAGCTTTTATAAAGTTTTTAGAAAAAGCTTTTAATAAAGATTTTAGAAAAAGCTTTTAATAAAGCTTTTAATAAAGCTTTTAGAAAAATATTTTAATAAAGCTTTTAGAAAAAGCTTTTAATAAAGCTTTTAGAAAAAGCTTTTAATAAAGCTTTTAGAAAATGCTTTTAATAAAGTTTTTAGAAAAAGCTTTCAATAAAGCTTTGGAAAAAAGCTCACAAAAAGCTTTTATAATAAGTATAATAATCCTTTCAATAAAGCTTTTAAGAAAAAGTTTAAGTATAGTTTTAGCAAGAGCTTTCGATGATGCATCAAGATAAATCTGTCAATTAACTTTTTAGTAAAGTTTTCATATTTACCTTATCCAGAAGATCTTCTTCCGATGCTGATAGTCCAGTGATTTCAGAATCGGGGATATATTCAAATGCTGTAAATGTTACATTAAACAAAATTTAAATTAGAAAAAAATTTAAATAAAACTTAAAACAGAAAAGTTAAACAAATTAAAACATGCTACAAAACTACCTACTACTACAAAGGAAAACTACCAGACTAAAAGACATAGACATCTTTAGATAGACAAGAGACGATAGTTGGTTGGGACAAAACAAAACATATAGATAGACTGATTAATTATTTAGTTGATATAAAAATCATGCTTTATATATCAAGCTAAACAATTGAAAGACAATCGACCTAAAGTTAGTAAGTGAAAGAGATTGATGTTATTTAGGGTAAATTAGGGGTATTATTAGATAAAGAGTAAATTTTGTTCAGTGTAGTTTTGTTTTTTTTGTTTGTTTTATAAATTATGTTAAGTTTCTGTGGGTGTTTTTAGTGTAGTGGCAGTGTGTTACTTGATAGTAAAGGAGTGCTTTTATTTTAAGACATTAAGAGAGCAAATATTCTAGTATTTTTTGACATTTCCTTCGGCCAGAGCATTGTAATGTCTATGTAAGTACCTTGTATATTGACAGTTGTCTTTGTGACAGTTTCACCAACTTTATTGGTGGCCACACATTTGTATTCGCCATCATTTTCGGGGAAAACTTCGGTTATTTTCAGTTGACATTGGCCTTGGGCATCTTGTATAATAAGAGTTTCTTTGTTCTCGATAATCTTTTCATTATTGTGATACCATTCAACCTTGGGAGTGGGCTTACCCACCACCTTACAGTTAAGCTCTAAAGCCTCTCCATCCATAACTTCTACGGGTTCAATTAGTTCTTCGACGAAGCGAGGAGATTCAAAGACTTCAGCTTCCTCTTGTGGAGCCTCCTCTAATAGGTGAACAGTGGCGGTGGAGGTTACTGAACCTCCAACATTTTCAGCACGACAGGTATAGGGACCAGTGTATTTCTTCTCAAAGTTGGCGATTAACAAAGTGGATTTGTTAGCCTGTGTGACAATGCGACATTCGGTGGAGCTCTTAATGGGTTCATTGTGCACAAACCATTGGAATGAAGATAAAGGTTCAGATTCGACTATAGCCTCTAGTATGGCAACTTCATTTTCACCGAAATATTGTTGTTTGAGGGGCTTAATGAAACGTGGTGGTTTGATTTCCTTGTATTGCTGTTCATCGGTAACCATAACAGAGCCAGAGGACTTGACCTCACCTACCTTATTCTTAGCGCAAACTTCGTATTTACCGGTACGCTTGCGATTCATATTAATAATTTTAATAGTGGTGGTGGTCTCGGTAGTTTCAATGGTAATATCTTCGTTAATTTCAATTTCACGACCATTACGCAACCATTTAATTTCAGGCCTGGGTAGACCATCATATTTAGCCTCGAATAATAAAGTACCACCATGGGGAATAACTAAAGCATTCAGAGGAGTAACGGTAGGGGCCTTTAACAATTCCTTGGGTTGTTCATCAACACGACTCAAGATATTGGCATTGCCAATGGCACGACCAAATTGATTTTGAGCCTGTACCGAATAGGTAATAGCCTCATTGGGAGTGGGGTTAATGACTTCCAAGGCAATATCACCGGTCTCTTCGTTGTAGAACATTTGTACGGTTTCACTGGGTATGACCTCTTCGACACCGCGATACCATTTAACTTGGGGCATGGGTTTGCCAGTTACTTGGCAAGTAACATGAACCTTAAGACGTTCGGGTTGTTTTTCCTCAATGAATTCGATTTTCAAGGGTTTGGTGAATTGTGGCGCAATACCCTGTTCTTTTTCTAAATGTACATAATAATAGTGTGTGAAGAGTTAATTAGATCAAAGAAATAATATGGACTATACAAGTAGTTTATAAAGAAACAACCTACAGGATTTTGAAACTCTAATTTTAAAAGGGGTAAGAGGAATATTTACAAGATACAACTTGAAGTAAACTCTACAGATAACAAAACCGATACAGTGAGTGAAAATTCAAATTATAACTTTAAATTCATAGCTCAACTTCCACTCACTGATCTGTTTATTTCCCTCACTAAACTTACCTAAAACAATATTGGTGCGTGTGGTCGCAATGCCGCCAACATTCTTAGCTTCGCAAGTATAAATACCAACATCACTTGGCGTGACTTTGGCAATTTTCAATTGAGCCACATCTTCCACCACATTAAGTTCGTATTTCTCTGATGCAAACAGTAAGATGTCATTGAAATACCAATTGATTTCAGGGAAAGGTATACCTTCAACCTTACACTCCAGCACAGTGGGTTCTTCGGGTACACACATGCGTGGTCGTAATTTTTCGGTAATACGTGGAGGTTTGATTTCCTTCTTTTTCTTCTTCACAACCTTCCGTGTTTGTTCGACTACCTCGGAGGTGGTGGTTTCCTCGTTTTGTCTGATAGGTTCCTCTTCGATAACCTCCTCATCGGCCACCTTATCCAAACCTTCCTGGACACGTTTTTGTGTTATCAATTCAAGTTCAGGCAAAGGTTGGCTGTCGTCCATAATAATACGACGTCTGTCTTTCTTGACAATATTAGAGGTAACCTTCATTTCGACATTACGTTTGACCTCATCGACATCAACTTCGATTAGTTGTTCGGTGGTGATGAATTGTGGTCTAGTGTCTTCGGGTTTCTTGTTAAGTAGTATAGTCTTTTGTGAGACTTCTTGGGACATTTCCTCTTCTTGTACAATTTCTTCAGCATCAATGACAGTGGCTTCCAACAATTCAGGTTGTTCTTCAAATGAAACAGCCTTGAGACGTTTGGTACGTTTCTTGTGGGCCTTTTGTTTGGATGCTGGCAACTCTTCAGTGGGCACCAACTCTTCCTCGGGTAGTACTTGCTCTGAAATAGCTACTTCCTTAATATCTTCAATGGGTATTTCTTCAACTTGGTCTTCTTCGGCAATGGGTTCAGCAAATGGTTCGGCAATTTCCTCGGAAACTTCATCGACAGAAGGAGTACCCTTTTGCAACTTGGGCTTCTTCTTCTTTTTGGGTTTTTCCTTAGTGGGTTTCTCCTCCTCCTGCACAGGAACAGGTTCAATTTCCAATTCCTTTTCTTCTGAAGGTTGTTTTTCTTCGGGTTTAAATTCGGGAGCCGGCACAGCCTTTTGTGGTTTCTGTGGTTCTTCTTTAGGTTTGGCGGGTATTGGTTTCAATGTTACTTCTTCCGGTTGTTCCTCGGCCAAAGGACGACGTTTGCCAGTGGGCCATTGCTTTTCTTCCATAGGCTCCTCCACCGGCTTCTTCTTTTCGCCACGTTTCCATGGTACTTGTGGCTGAGGTTCTTCCACTTTAGGTTCTTTTTCTAGCTCAATATGTTCGGCCGTTTCCAATTCCACTGGTTCAGCATCTGGAATTTCGGGTAGATCTTTGTGCTTGGGTTTCTTAATCTTCTTAACCTTCTTTTGCTCTTCTACCACAACTTCGTCTTCAAGTTTTTCTACATGCTGCAAAACAACTTCTTCCAGCTGTTGTTCCTCAGGCTTGGGAGTACCACGTTTAACCGGCTTGAGACGTACTTCCTCAATGGTTTCCTCTTGAGGCAATTGTTTAATGGGCTTTCTAGTAGGCTTAAGTTTAACTTCTTCCAATTTTTCTTCGACAGGTTGAGGCTTAGGTTTAGGTTTGGCCACAACTTCTGGTTGCTTGGGTGTTTCTTCCTCCCTAACAATATCTTCCGGTACAGGTTCTTCGGGAATAACTTCTTCGATTTCTTCAATTTCTTCCTCTTCTGGTTCCTGTACAGTTTCTTCGCCTTCCTGTTCGATAGGCTTCTTCTTGGGTTTCTTTTTCTTGATACGTTTCTTGGTTACTTCTTCCTCGACCTCTTCAACAATTGCTTCTTGTGGTTGTTCAAATTCTTCAATTTCAGCTTCTTCAGGCTGTGCTGTCTCTTCCTGTACCATGGGTTTCTTTCTTGGTTTAAGTGTAACCTGTTCAATCTTTTCCTCTTGTGGTTTGGGAAGTTGTTTTCTTGGTACTGGTTTAAGTTGTACCTGTTCTGGTTTTTCGGGTTCTTGAGGTAGTATTTTCTTAACACGTTTGGGTTCTTCGGGTTTCTCAGGTTGAACTTCTTCAATTTCTTCCTGTGGAATGTCTTCTACAATCTCAGTCTCATCTTCAACAATTTCTTCTTCCTCAGTTGTTGGTTTGGTCTTGGGTTTCTTAACCTTCTTCTTTTTAATTACTTTAGTGGTTTCCTTAACTTCTTCTTCCTCTTCTTCTACAGGAACAACTTCTTCTTCTTCGACAACAACTTCTTCTGGTTGAGGTTCTTCTTCGACTGGTTTCTTTGGCTTCTTCTTGCCGCGTTGCCACATAACTGGTTGAGGTTCCTCAACTTGAACTTCCTTGGGTTCTTCGGGCAAAACATCAACAGTTTCTTCGTAAGCTTGAACGGGTTCCTCTACCTCTTGTGGTGTAGGCTTTTGTGGTTTTTTCTTTTTGCCTCTTTCCCAGGCTACAGGTTGAGGTTGTTCTGGTTTCTGTTCTTCTGGCTGTTCTGGCAGGGTATCAACAGCTTCTTCGTAGACCTTTTCGGGCTGCTCTTGTGTCACTTCTTCAACTTGTTGTGGCACAGGCTTCTTCTTTTTACCTCTTTCCCAAGCAACTGGTTGTGGTTGTTCGGGTTGTTGTACTTCAGGTTCTTCTGTTAAAGTATCTACGGCCTCTTCGTAAGCCTTTTCAGGTTGTTCTTCAACTTCCTGAGTCTTGATGGGCTGGGTACGTTTAACTGGTTTCAATTGTATTTCTTCTGCCTTCGGCTTTTCCTTTGGTTTGGGACGTGGAGTTGGTTTTAACTGCACTTGATCTACCTTTTCTTCCTTTTGTTGTGGAATCACTTTAGGAATTACCTTCTTTTTGACTTCTTCGATTCTTTGTTCTTCAACAACAGTTTGTTCTTCTGCCACTTGAGTAACTTCGGAAGTTTGCACAACTTGTGTTATTTGTTCTTGCACTTGTTGTGTCTTCTTCTTACCACGTTCCCACATAACGGGTTGTTGTTCAGGTTGTTGTGGTTTGGGTTCTTCGGTGAGTTCATCAACAGCTTCTTCATAAGATTTTGAAGGTTGTTCCTCAACTGGTGTTTCTTGTACTTTAGAGGGTTTCTTCTTGCCACGTTCCCACAACACGGGTTGAGGTGCTTCCACAGGTTTCTGTTGTGGTTCTTCTGGCAACTCATCTACAGCTTCTTCATAAGCCTTTTGAGGCTGTTGTGGTTCTTGTGTGGTGGTTTGTTTCTTCTTACCTCTTTCCCACATTACCGGTTGTAATTCTTCTTGTGGTTGAGGTTTAATTTCTTCCTCCTCCAAAGTATCTGCAACTTCTTCATAGGCTTTGGTAGGTTGTTCTTCCACCGATTTAACTTCTTGAGTACGTTTAAGTGGTTGAAGTTGTAATTCTTCCTTTTGCACTTGTTTTGGTCTTTGACGTGGTGTGGGTTTCAAAACCACCTGTTCCATCTTCTCCTGCTGTTGGGGAGCTAGTATTACACGTTTCTGTGTAACCTTCTTAGTTTCCTCAACAATCTTGGTCTCTTCAGTGATGTGATGTGTTTGTTGGATGTCAGTGACTTGCTGTTGTTGAATAAGGGTCTGTTTCTTTCCACGTTCCCACATGACGGGCACGAGGTCTTCGGGCTTTTGAACAGGAGTGGTTTCAACAAGTTCATCATGCACTTCCTCATAGGTTTTGGGTTTAGCTTGTTCAGTGGGTTGGGGCTGTTGAGGTTGTGGAACATATTCCTGTGGTTGTTGAGGCTTCTTCCTGCCACGATCCCACATTACAGCCTCAGGTTGAGTCAATGAGTGTTCCTCGGTATCTTGACGTTCCTGAATGTGCAGCATTTGAGTATCCTCAATTTGCACAAATTGTTGTGGTTCTCTGGAATGACGCCAGTTAAGGGCTTGTTGTTCCTTCATTAATCTATGAGCCTCCAATCTCTCACGTTCCTGTACGCTCAACATACTAATATCTTCGGTCGTCATGTACTGTTGCTTGTGAATATCCTCCACTTCAACATATTTCTGCAAATCTTGCTTTTGAATAACCTTTTGAATCGAACCCTTAGAGCTTTCGTCAACCATCATGACTACTGTCTCTTCGGTGGCAGTTTGAGTTTCTTGTGTTATTATCTCTTGAGCTTCCAGATGACGAAGTTCAACCTCTTCGATTTGGAACTTTTCAATTTCCTTGTGTACACGCTGTACCTTCTTCAAATGTTGACGCATTTCCTTCCACGGTATGGTGTCTTCCTTACGTTGACTCATTAATTTTTCAATTTGTTCTGTCATTTCCATAATCTCAACACTTTCCATACTCTTCAATCGCTGAATTTCACGATCACGTTGTATTTGTTCAGGTGTGGCCTGTTGAGGTTCTGGCTGATCTGTGGTTATGGGCATTTCCAAAGGTCTTAGATAGACTTCGTCGAGATCGTATTTATTCAATTGTTGTTGTACTTTTTCCACTTGTTTCAGTTTCTCACGCATGGTTATCCAAGGAATGGCTTCCTTTTCGGTTTTACCTTGTATAATCTTTTCGAGTGTGGCACCAATACTTTCCAAACCTTGATCACGTTGACTCTTAATGGATTTGAGTACAACCTTGGCAGCTTCTAGTTTGGGTATAACCTTCTTTTCAATAGGTGCCGGTTTAAGACTTATAGTTTCTTCGGTCCAAGATTTAACAGGTTCTGGTTTGAAACCTGGCAAGAAGGGTGATTTATCTAAAGAACGACCACGTCTGGGTCGTGTGGATTTGCGCCAGGGCACTATATTGGATTGTGGTTGCAGAGATTTACTGCGTGGTTTGGTTTTTTTGGTGCGTGAACGTCCCTCATGTGGCACCTGACCGTTTGCATTCAAATACTGACCATATTGTGGTGCTTGTGGCAACAGATGATTGGGCGATTCGGGTGAGCTATCCTCCTTGCCCGAGGAGGATGATTCATCTTCGACGGAATCAATTGTATGTAACTGATAGGCCGAGATACGACGTTCTATAGAAAAGGAGAGAAGGAGTTGAAGGAAATTTTAGTTTTAAAGCAGCAGGAGAATAGTTGTAAGTCAGTTTTGTGGTCTAGTTATCAGGTCTTTGTCCTGCACGTTGATATGAACATTGGATGATGGAATGATTTCAGTAGTAATATATGGAAATTTCCTAATACATACCTTGGACGATAATTGTACCTACCTGGATATTGGTGATATTGGAAGTTAACATTACATTTTTAATATATAGATCCTTTGGGTCCTTATAAGTTTCTAAGGCGATATAGCTTTGTCCATCAGTCTGTCTGTCTATCCGTTTACTTGAATGTCGTAAAACGCTATTGATCTTAAACGGGAAAAGCTTCTGGTTTGAAATTTTCCACAGATTAGGTTCGATATTTAAGACGTGATGCTAGCCACTATTTTCGCCATTTTATATAGCATTTATTATCGGTTCAAAAGAAGCGTTTTTGCCAGATTTAATGAAATTATCCGAAAAATTGCTACCTGTAGTTTGACTGCAAAGTTTAGATGGACAGAAAGACGGATAGACAGACAGACCGAGGGACAGAAGGATTCAGAAAATTATGATATATATGTATGTAGGATTCGATATAGACAATTATAATACAAACTCGAACTTTTTCAAAGTATTTAAAAGATTTTGTTTTCAAATTACTACGAAAAATTGCGACCTGTTTGATTACAATGTTTAGATGGATTGACGGACAGACAGATGGACAGACAGACAGACAGACAGACAGACAGACAGACAGACAGACAGACAGACAGACCGAGAGACCGAGAGACAGAAGTACAGGCGCATATCTCTAAATCGATTCAGAAAATGATGATATATGTATGTAGTATACGACATAGACGAATACAATACAAACTCATACTTTTTAAAGCATTTAAAAGATTTTGGTTTCAAATTACGAAAAAAAACCTCTCAAATAAAAATAACAATATTTTATCCATTTAATCCCATTGTGCATTTTCTATTTATCTATAAATTATACTATAATCCAATGGCAACAAAATGTCTAAAGTTGAACATTTTTTATGTCAAATAAAAATATTTTCTATCACATAAACTTTTCTACCTACAAAAACAAAATTTAACAAAAATTCTTTAAAATTTTCTCAAGCAAAAATTATCATTTATAAACAATATAAATAGGATTTATTTATATATAAAAAAAAACAATTTATTTGCCATAATTTACACTGAACAAAATACTCGCCCGAAAAAATTAAGAAAAAAAATATTTTTTTTTTGGCAAAAGCCAATCAACGAAAAACATTGTATTATTAATGAATACACTGTGACAAAAATAGAATGGAAATATGTTTAATAAAAACAAAATACATATTTTAGGGGAAAGGAAGGAAGGGAGAAAGCTAAATAATTATATAATTTAAAGAACAAAAATATATACATATATATTTTCGAACTATATGTAGCCTAATTTTGTCAAAAAAGGTGTCTATTATGTGTATAATAAGACATTTATAAAAATGTAGTGGACTATATATAACGTATGTATGTATGTATGTATGTATATAATATACATATATGATCTTTTAAATGATCTGTATTTTTTTTGCACAAAAACTGAACAAATATTAAAATTAATTTTGTCTGACAAGTTGTTATGTTTATGAATGTTTTCAGTCAATTATAGAATTATAAATATTGAAATATATGTTCAAGTTATATATGTTTAGCTTTATATAGATATAAAGGTATATATATCTAGATTTCTTATAACACATCTTATAATTTATATTGTTTATTAGTTGAAAATTTATAGAAAAAAAAAAAACATATTTTAATAATTATTCATAATTTTTGCTATAGATGATAAACAGGTTGAGGGCTTTTACCTTGTAAAAAATATGAATTTAATTTAAAAGAAAATTTTTCTACCCCCACACACACACACACTCATACATATATATATAATTTTCATTTACAAGGCTTTTAAAAATTCATAAAAAATATATATATTTTTATTTTGATTTCATATAAATCATGTCCCAGATCTTTGTAATGATTTTTGATCATTTTGCTTTTGAAGGCTGAAAAAAAAGAAATATAATTTTGTTACGTTTATTGACCTTGTTAGCATTAGCATCAACTTGAATTGTATTTTAGATTAGTTGGTCGGGGATTTGTAATTTTTTTTCTTAATGATCAATGTCATTTAATTTTTCCAACAGATAAAGTTAATTGTCATAATAAATCGTAAAAGAAAGAAATTCTCATTTAATTAATTTGATTTTGTGGTTTTTTATTTGAATATTTTTTATATTTTTCTAGTAAAAATTAGTTTTTTTCTCATAAAAATCTTAAATTTTAAATTTAAATTTTAATTTAAAAAATGTTCGAAAAAATTCGAACTTAATTTCGAATGTTTGCAATAGTGGCTATTAAACTCAATATGTGTTGTAATGAATTTTCCACTTAATTTATAGATTTAGGTAAGTTGGAAAATTTCGAACTTAATTTCGAATTTCAGAAAATACTCAATTCTGTTATTATTTTTGCAAATTTGAAAGAATTTATAGCAAATTAGCAATTAACAAAAATTTTCCAAAAAATTCGAACTTAATTTCGAATTTTCGAAATAGTCGAAATTAAACTCAATATGTGTTGTAATGAATTTTCCACTTAATTAATAGGTTCAGGTAAGTTCGAAAATTTCGAATTTCAGAAAATACTCAATTCTGTTATTATTTTTGCAAATTTTAAGCCATTTTAGATATGTTCGAAATAATTCGAACTTAATTGCGAATTTTCGAAATACTCAAATTATAACTTAGAATGTGTTTTATTTGATTTTCCACTACATCTATAGCATAAGGCATGTTCGAAAATTTCCTACTTAATTTCGAATTTTCGAAAATGTTAAAATTTTGTACAAATTTAAAGTTTATAAGATTTTTTACACCAAATTAGCAATGCGAAAAAATTCAAACTTAAAATTCGCAATTTTAAACATGTTCGAAAATATTCGAAATTTATTTTGTTTTTGAATTTCGAACTTAATTTAAAATTTTTAAAATTTTTCATACTCCATTCTGTCACTATTTTTGCCAATTTTAAAGAATTTAAATCAAATAAGCAATTTTAAGCATGTTCGAAAAAATTCGAACTTAATTGCGAATTTTCGAAATAGTTAAATTATATCTTTGAATGTGTTTTATTTGATTTTCCATTAAATCTATAATTTTAGGCAAGATCAAAAAAATTCGAACTTAATTTCGAATTTTCGAAAATGGTAAATTTTTTTACAAATACTTCAGTTAAGTTCAAATGTCTTAATCAACTCGGAGATGGCAACACAACGGTTTCTCGTTATCAATATTAAAAGAGAGAAAAGAGTCAGAATAAAGTAAATGAGTGGAAGTTACAGAACAACACTGAGGCCCAAGAAATACGGCCTGGTTCCTGAGCTAGTTAGATTCAGTTATCGAAATAGTGAAAAAAATATGAGAATTGATTCAAGGGGTCCCATTCTAGTTCCTTAGTTGGTTAGATTCAGATATCGAAATCTTGTTAAATATGAGAGGAGATCAAAATCCCCGTATAGTCAACAATCGGAATAACAACTTATCGCCCTGATGAAACTCTTGACTTCTTGGCTCTGTAATGGCTTCTAGTTCTTCACCATACTCCCATAAACTGCAGAAGTCTGATGGGCAAATGTCTCATTTACTAAGCTCTAATTGAACAGCGACTCTATCAGAGTTCTTGGACTACATCCGTCCAGTTATATAAGAATCTTGATTGCTTCTACATCAATTCTTGGCCAACCATTTTAGTATTCGAGGACTGTTTTATGGTCTCTAGAAATCCATCAGAGATCATTCTATAATAGTGACAAATGGCTGGTTTACCTGGCCGTCCCTTCTATTTAGGTCTAGGTTTGAACCTAGACCTGTCGATTCAGCCTTATTGTAAATAGACTAATAAGTCAGTTCAGATTGACTATCTAGATAAAATACCCTAAAAGACCCCAAAGCTTTATGATATCGGCACTAACGACCTTTTTGATCTGTCGAAAAAATAACTTCAACGTCCCTAAAGTCATAATCCTATAATCTAAAAGGAGTATTATAGTGCTGCACGGTCCTTCAGGCAGAGATATATCCCATCGATACAGCCGCGTGAGAATCCGGGAACTAAATCTCGAAAATTCGACTATACATATATACTTGGACAATCAATGCTCTTAACTTAATGTTATTAAGTCAAAATATCTTCTCAATTGTAGTTAATCATTGAAACAACTGACACAACATCACGTTGAGTTGATATGGGTTCCAGGACATGAGGACATCCGGGGTAATGAAATATCTGATGAATGCGCAACTAAAGGATCATTCCTAAACCTTGCCCAAAGGAATATGCACACTCCCCTGGTGACCCTGTAGATGACTAGGCTTTGATCGAGACGGAACTCAAGTGGTCAAATATCACCACTTGTAGAATATCGAGACTGCTCTGGCTCACTCTGACAACGGATAGGACTAGGACTATCTTGTCTCTAAGTAATAACTCGATTAGTCTTCCAACTGGTAAAATTTCTGGGCATTGTTTGATTGGATATATGTCGGAACTAGTAAACATGATCGGCTGGTTTTCACGGAGATCGCAAGAGCCAAGTAGTCAACGAAATTATGAAGGAAAACCATTCTAACAATGCCTCCCCGTGAACTCGCCTATTACTAACCTATTATAGTGCCACTTGCTGTTCTTAATGCACCTTAATATTGAAGTTAGAAATTTCCAATTTCTTTCATTAAGTTTCAAAGTATTCAATCATAATTTTCGATCTTAATTTCAAAATTTTTGATCTTTATTTCGAATTTTTGAACTAATTTTGGAATTTTTTATAAATGTGAAATTAATTTCTAGACTCATGAAAGGTCTTACAAATATCTTTCTTTTGATATATATACTGATCTACATAAGACACCAAAAAGTTTTCAAAATTCGTTGAAAAATCAAGGGTTTTTCGGAATTTGGTTTATATCTCCATTATCTAAAAAACGGTTTTGCTGATTTTCAATTGGCAACATCTCAAAAGCATGTCTGATTGAGTTGCCAAAGACATCTGGGGTCTTCAGAAAATGGTTCGGCAAACATAAGGACAGACAGAAGGACAGACAGACAGACAGACAGACAGACAGACAGACAGACAGACAGACAGACAGACAGACAGACAGACAGACAGACAGACAGACAGACAGACAGACAGACAGACAGACAGACATACAGACGGACAAGTAGAGATATACAATAGGAACATTCCAATTTAATTTTGATATTAATTTCTGTTTATTTATACCTCTTGAAGCTACTTATAAAGTCCAAACATTTACAAGTAATTTGTAAATTTACGAACCTTTATTAATACATAAACATTTCAAAACATTTAGTTGCTTTAATAAAATTATTTTGAAAATTTTCTTTTTTTTCTTAAGAAAAAATCTATTTGTTTACTTTATCTTTAACAATTTGGCCCAAATATCTTCTTTTTCAAAGATTTATCAAAAAATACAATTCAATTTCCTGGATGCATTCAATATGTGTTAAACAATTTGAAAGTGTGTTTATATTATAACAATTTCTATTTGATTGTGATCTCTTTCTTGCCATAAACAATTTAAAATAAAAGATAAACATTTAATTGAAACAAGAACATTATTTTGTTAAAAGAAACAAATTAAATTTATTGCCAACAATTGTTATGGCTTTCAGAGATTTCGGTTATTCTGATATTAATGGCAACAATTTGTTGGTTCAATACAAATCGTTTTGTTGTTCTTCATTTGTACAATATGTTTGTTAATGGCATGCATGTGCATGTTTTTTCGTTTTTTTTTCTTGTTGAAGAAGACCCCCTCCCGTTTGGCATCCAGATGTTGTAGTACAAGTCTGGTGTTGAGCATTTTATGTGTATTTTGGTTGCCAGTAAAATTGTTTTGTTGTTGTTGTTGGCGGCAAATTCCTAGTTTACACACATGCATGCAACAGACAGCAAGGGGCAGATATTGAAAAAAAGAGTTTTTTTTTTTTAATTCATAAACAGTTGTAAAAAGTAATGAATTCTTTGAAAAGTCTCAAGACAATATAAATAGACAAATCAATTGAATATCGTTTAGAACAGGCATCACTAGAGAGAGAGAGAGGTAGAGAGAAAATAGAGAGCCCTTTGCCCATCTCTGGTTTAAAACTTGAGTTCAAGAGATTTTCAAAATTTGTTTTATTGTGTCGTAATATAAAGGAAACTTTTGTCAGAATTCATTAAACAATATTTGATATCCCATAAACAATTTCTTGTCTAAAAAACTCTGAAATATTTACTTTAATATTTAAAGAAGCTGTCGAAAAGAATAATTTCGAATAAACAATTTAAAAAGAAAAGTTCAAAGTTGTTTAAACGAAATTTTATAAGTATTTAAAATTTAAATACTTTTACTTAGAATAAACAAAAATTAAAAAAAATTATATACACATGTTCAAATGAAAAGTTGGTAAAATAAATTCCATTTAAATGAAAAATTTTAAATATTAATTTAAACAAAATTTTATAAGAGAAAATTTATTAAATGATTCATTTGATTAATAGATTTATTTTTATCACAGATGATTTGCTCTAATAAATCATATGAATTTGTATTAAATATTTTATGATAAACAAAATAAAGATATATTTTATTATAATTAGAATTTTGTATGGATCGTTAATCATATTCATGTCATATTGCTAAACATTTGTCTAAGACCAGAAGTGTTTTTAGAAATTAATAAATAAAAAATAAACATTTCCTACAAACGGTCAATGAATTTCCTTAAATTAATTCATAAATTAAAAAAAATCTTAAAAATTAAAAAAACTTTTTAATTTTTGATAAAACTTCATTATAGAGCTAATATAAGGTAAACAATTTATGAATGAAATTAGGACTTTTTCAGTTTTAATTCAGTTCTAGTTCCTGTTCAGTTCTAGTTATAGTTCAGTTCTAGGTTAGTTCTAGTTCAGTTCTAGTTCAGTTCTAGGTTAGTTCTAGTTCAGTTCTAGTTCAGTTCTAGTTCAGTTCTAGTTCAGTTCTAGTTCAGTTCTAGTTCTAGTTCTAGTTCAGTTCTAGTTCAGTTCTAGTTCAGTTCTAGTTCAGTTCTAGTTCAGTTCTAGTTCAGTTCTAGTTCAGTTCTAGTTCAGTTCTAGTTCAGTTCTAGTTCAGTTCTAGTTCAGTTCTAGTTCAGTTCTAGTTCAGTTCTAGTTCAGTTCTAGTTCAGTTCTAGTTCAGTTCTAGTTCAGTTCTAGTTCAGTTCTAGTTCAGTTCTAGTTCAGTTCTAGTTCAGTTCTAGTTCAGTTCTAGTTCAGTTCTAGTTCAGTTCTAGTTCAGTTCTAGTTCAGTTCTAGTTCAGTTCTAGTTCAGTTCTAGTTCAGTTCTAGTTCAGTTCTAGTTCAGTTCTAGTTCAGTTCTAGTTCAGTTCTAGTTCAGTTCTAGTTCAGTTCTAGTTCAGTTCTAGTTCAGTTCTAGTTCAGTTCTAGTTCAGTTCTAGTTCAGTTCTAGTTCAGTTCTAGTTCAGTTCTAGTTCAGTTCTAGTTCAGTTCTAGTTCAGTTCTAGTTCAGTTCTAGTTCAGTTCTAGTTCAGTTCTAGTTCAGTTCTAGTTCAGTTCTAGTTCAGTTCTAGTTCAGTTCTAGTTCAGTTCTAGTTCAGTTCTAGTTCAGTTCTAGTTCAGTTCTAGTTCAGTTCTAGTTCAGTTCTAGTTCAGTTCTAGTTCAGTTCTAGTTCAGTTCTAGTTCAGTTCTAGTTCAGTTGTAGTTCAGTTCTAGTTCAGTTCTAGTTCAGTTCTAGTTCAGTTCTAGTTCAGTTCTAGTTCAGTTCTAGTTCAGTTCTAGTTCAGTTCTAGTTCAGTTCTAGTTCAGTTCTAGTTCAGTTCTAGTTCAGTTCTAGTTCAGTTCTAGTTCAGTTCTAGTTCAGTTCTAGTTCAGTTCTAGTTCAGTTCTAGTTCAGTTCTAGTTCAGTTCTAGTTCAGTTCTAGTTCAGTTCTAGTTCAGTTCTAGTTCAGTTCTAGTTCAGTTCTAGTTCAGTTCTAGTTCAGTTCTAGTTCAGTTCTAGTTCAGTTCTAGTTCAGTTCTAGTTCAGTTCTAGTTCAGTTCTAGTTCAGTTCTAGTTCAGTTCTAGTTCAGTTCTAGTTCAGTTCTAGTTCAGTTCTAGTTCAGTTCTAGTTCAGTTCTAGTTCAGTTCTAGTTCAGTTCTAGTTCAGTTCTAGTTCAGTTCTAGTTCAGTTCTAGTTCAGTTCTAGTTCAGTTCTAGTTCAGTTCTAGTTCAGTTCTAGTTCAGTTCTAGTTCTGTTCTAGTTCAGTTCTAGTTCAGTTCTAGTTCAGTTCTAGTTCAGTTCTAGTTCAGTTCTAGTTCAGTTCTAGTTCAGTTCTAGTTCAGTTCTAGTTCAGTTCTAGTTCAGTTCTAGTTCAGTTCTAGTTCAGTTCTAGTTCAGTTCTAGTTCAGTTCTAGTTCAGTTCTAGTTCAGTTCTAGTTCTGTCAGTTCTAGTTCAGTTCTAGTTCTGTTCTAGTTCTGTTCTAGTTCTAGTTCTGTTCTAGTTCTGTTCTAGTTCTGTTCTAGTTCTGTTCTAGTTCTGTTCTAGTTCTGTTCTAGTTCTGTTCTAGTTCTGTTCTAGTTCTGTTCTAGTTCTGTTCTAGTTCTGTTCTAGTTCTGTTCTAGTTCTGTTCTAGTTCTGTTCCAGTTCTGTTCTAGTTCTGTTCTAGTTCTGTTCTAGTTCTGTTCTAGTTCTGTTCTAGTTCTGTTCCAGTTCTGTTCTAGTTATGTTCTAGTTCTGTTCTAGTTCTGTTCCAGTTCTGTTCTAGTTCTGTTCTAGTTCTGTTTTAGTTCTGTTCTAGTTCTGTTCTAGTTCTGTTCCAGTTCTGTTCTAGTTATGTTCTAGTCCTGTTCTAGTTCTGTTCTAGTTCTGTTCTAGTTCAGTTCTAGTTCAGTTCTAGTTCAGTTCTAGTTCTGTTCTAGTTCTGTTCTAGTTCTGTTCTAGTTCTGTTCTAGTTCTGTTCTAGTTCTGTTCTAGTTCTGTTCTAGTTCTGTTCTAGTTCTGTTCTAGTTCTGTTCTAGTTCTGTTCTAGTTCTGTTCTAGTTCTGTTCTAGTTCTGTTCTAGTTCTGTTCTAGTTCTGTTCTAGTTCTGTTCTAGTTCTGTTCTAGTTCTGTTCTAGTTCTGTTCTAGTTCTGTTCTAGTTCTGTTCTAGTTCTGTTCTAGTTCTGTTCTAGTTCTGTTCTAGTTCTGTTCTAGTTCTGTTCTAGTTCTGTTCTAGTTATGTTCTAGTTATGTTCTAGTTATGTTCTAGTTCTGTTCTAGTTCTGTTCTAGTTATGTTCTAGTTCTGTTCTAGTTCTGTTCTAGTTCTGTTCTAGTTATGTTCTAGTTCTGTTCTAGTTCTGTTCTAGTTCTGTTCTAGTTCTGTTCTAGTTCTGTTCTAGTTCTGTTCTAGTTCTGTTCTAGTTCTGTTCTAGTTCTGTTCTAGTTCTGTTCTAGTTCTGTTCTAGTTCTGTTCTAGTTCTATTCTAGTTCTGTTCTAGTTCTGTTCTAGTTCTGTTCTAGTTCTGTTCTAGTTCTGTTCTAGTTCTGTTTCAGAGCTAGAACATTATAGAAATTAAAAAAAAAATTCGAAAATAGTGGAAATTAAATTCTAGACATTCAAGGAGTGAAATTCAATTCATATTAAAAATCTAGTAGAACGTTGGAACTTTCATTGAATATTTCAAATTTTTTCGAAATTTAAATCGAAACTTTTTAAAAATTTTGTATTAATTAATTTTGAAATTAATTAAAAAAAGTTTCTTTTCGTTTATTGAGTATAACAGCTGAAGAAAATAACAAATTTATTAATTCCCCTAAAAAGGGCTATTTATTTGTATTCACAACAAATTAAACAATTTCAAACATTTTAATTTTTTCTAATTAAAAACAACTATGTATTTATTTGAAATTTAATAAAAAAATGATTTGCTAATGACTTGTAACAACAAATCATGCCATATTTGTACTATACATTCGCCTTAGACAAACAATGAAATTTTTAATAGAAATCGTGTCATCATGCCAATTAAATACGCTATAAATTTTTGGTTTTTATTTTTATCTAACCAAAAATTGCATTATGATTAACTACATCGATTTTGTTTTGAAAGAAAAAAATCTGAACACTGACATTAAAATTAGTATGATTCATCGACATTATCACCATGACATTAGTCAGTATTTTGAATCATAATTTTTCTTTTTTCTTTAAGAAATTATTTTTAGGCAAATTGTTAATAATAATTTCATTCTTTCAAATTTCTGTTTATAAAGCAATTACTAGGAAAATTCATTTATCCCCATGTTTGCTTTTTAGTCATAAAAAGAAAAATTTTTATTTTATAACCCAATTACAACATTGTGCCTAGACTGTTTTCCTCAGAAGCTTTTCAATTGTTTCTATAAATATTTTGCTTATAAATACAACTCAGAGCAACAGCACCAAATAATAATAATAATTTAAACTAATAAAATTGGAATGAAATTTTGTTTTTTTTTCTTGGTTTAAATATTTTTCTTGCTTTATTATCTTCATTTATTATAAAAATATTTGCAATTTTTTTTAAGAAAACAATGACATATCGAAATGAAAAATGTTAATATGTCCTTATTTGTATATATGTATGTGAGTGACAGTGGGTAAAATACATAACAGACCAGACTATAGTCAAGTTCTGTTCTGTTCTTGTTTTGTTCTAGTTCTGTTCTAATTCTGTTCTAGTTCTGTTCTAGTTCTACTTCTGTTCTAGTTCTGTTCTA
Organism: Lucilia sericata; assembly: GCF_015586225.1. Taxonomy (NCBI): domain Eukaryota; kingdom Metazoa; phylum Arthropoda; class Insecta; order Diptera; family Calliphoridae; genus Lucilia; species Lucilia sericata. Next base: position 35,279 of record NW_023995183.1, on the reverse strand, counting down.
GTTCTGTTCTAGTTCTGTTCTAGTTCTGTTCTAGTTCTGTTCTAGTTCTGTTCTAGTTCTGTTCTAGTTCTGTTCTAGTTCTGTTCTAGTTCTGTTCTAGTTCTGTTCTAGTTCTGTTCTAGTTCTGTTCTAGTTCTGTTCTAGTTCTGTTCTAGTTCTGTTCTAGTTCTGTTCTAGTTCTGTTCTAGTTCTGTTCTAGTTCTGTTCTAGTTCTGTTCTAGTTCTGTTCTAGTTCTGTTCTAGTTCTGTTCTAGTTCTGTTCTAGTTCTGTTCTAGTTCTGTTCTAGTTCTGTTCTAGTTCTGTTCTAGTTCTGTTCTAGTTCTGTTCTAGTTCTGTTCTAGTTCTGTTCTAGTTCTGTTCTAGTTCTGTTCTAGTTCTGTTCTAGTTCTGTTCTAGTTCTGTTCTAGTTCTGTTCTAGTTCTGTTCTAGTTCTGTTCTAGTTCTGTTCTAGTTCTGTTCTAGTTCTGTTCTAGTTCTGTTCTAGTTCAGTTCTAGTTCAGTTCTAGTTCAGTTCTAGTTCAGTTCTAGTTCAGTTCTAGTTCAGTTCTAGTTCTAGTTCAGTTCTAGTTCAGTTCTAGTTCAGTTCTAGTTCAGTTCTAGTTCAGTTCTAGTTCAATTCTAGTTCAGTTCTAGTTCAGTTCTAGTTCTGTTCTAGTTCTGTTCTAGTTCTGTTCTAGTTCTGTTCTAGTTCTGTTCTAGTTCTGTTCTAGTTCTGTTCTAGTTCTGTTCTAGTTCTGTTCTAGTTCTGTTCTAGTTCTGTTCTAGTTCTGTTCTAGTTCTGTTCTAGTTTCTGTTCTGGTTCTGTTCTAATTCTGTTCTAGTTCTGTTCTAGATCTGTTCTAGTTCTGTTCTAGTTCTGTTCTAGTTCTGTTCTAGTTATGTTCTAGTTCTGTTCTAGTTCTGTTCTAGTTCTGTTCTAGTTCTGTTCTGTTCTAGTTCTGTTCTAGTTCTGTTCTAGTTCTGTTCTAGTTCTGTTCTAGTTCTGTTCTAGTTCTGTTCTAGTTCTGTTCTAGTTCTGTTCTAGTTCTGTTCTAGTTCTGTTCTAGTTCTGTTCTAGTTCTACCCTATAGGCTAGACTATAGTCAAGATTATAGGCTAGACTATAGTTAAGACTATAGTCAAGACTATAGACCAGACAATAGTGGAGTCTATAGACCAGATAATTTTCAAGTATGTATATATGTAGACCAGACTATTGAATCTCTATGTATATATGTAGAACAGACTATTGACTCTAGACAAGACTATAATCAAGAATATAGACCAGGCTACTGTGGAGTCTATAGACCAGACTTTTATCAAGTCTATAGACCAAACTATGGCAACATTATAGATCAGACTATGTTCTACCAGATTACATCCCATATAGTCAATACTATAGACCAGAGTATAGACTAGTCTATGGACCTCTGTATATTTTTTTGTTAGAGTCACAAGTTATTTTCAGTTGTATAATCATTCTTATTGTGACAAGTCAACCGCCATTTTGAATTATCTCTTCTATATAATTAAAGAAAAATCTGATTCATATTTAAATGTTAATTAACTATTAATTTTATTTATTTATTTTAACTAAAATCTTTTTAAAAATGATGATTAACAGTTTCAGAATCATAGTGAAGAGTTTTGATGCGTTTGGATATTTATAGAAAGATTAGCTTTCATATTTTGTTCAGTGTAGTTTTATGAAATTTTTTTAAATTTATAAAAAAATTTTTGAACAATATTTTTAAAAATAAACCACAAAAATTTAATTTTAATACCTTTTGAGTATTAGATGAGACATTCCAAAAAAATAATATTTTTATTATAAAAACACTTGCATAGAATTTTTTTTGAAAAAATATATTAAACATGACGTAAGGTTAAGCAAAAATTTCATAAAATATAATGGCTCGTGCAAAAATTATTATTAATTATATTTTGTTTTTGTGATAGCTCTTCTTAATTTAAACAACAAAATGCTTTAGATGAATCAACAAATACTTATAGCAAGAAAATATTGTTGATTAGTAAGATGAATCAAGGTGTGAAAAATTTAATTTTTATATAGTCATTGTTGCTATTTTTTTTGAAAAAAAAAAAACTCATCATTTGAATTGATTTTTTCAAATTGAAGAAAATTAGTCAAATTTTTTAAAAATAATTTCGATGAATAGATTGATGTTGATGTTTTTTGTTTGGGGTTAAAAAAAATATATATTATAAATCAAATGAGTAGAAAAAAAAACAATAAAAAGTTTAAGAAGAAAATTATTTGGCACAAGTAATAAGTGTGGCGGGCGGCAAAAAAAAAACAATCTAGATAATTCTTTTATATATGTATTTAGTAATGTACTAATACATATAAAAAAGTATATAGAAAACAACAGGTAAAATTTATGTCAAAGATCAAAGATGTTTGTTAGTTTAAAAAGTGTTGCCTACTTTTGTGTAAGAAAAACTAAAAACGCTTAATATTATTCTTCATTTTTAATGGGAGGTAAGCAAGTTTAAAAATAATCTTATGATTTGTAGTGTTTTTCTAAAAGAAAACGCCACCACCAATAACAACAACAGCATACTAGCACCTGGTGGGGTATTAGCTGCCACTGTTTAACTCATACATTTACATACATATTTATATTTAAACAAGTGTAGGTTTATTTATATATATGTATATGTGTGTGTATGTGTCGTCATGTTCTGTATTTGTCTGATAATAAGGAAAACAATTCTTTTGAAAAATTTTCAAAATTTAGTTTTTAGTCGTCATTTAAAGCGTCAAGGTGTACGCGATCGTTCGCTTATTTTTCATTTAATTTACACGGGAATTTTTCTTTTCTTTCGATTTTTTTCGCGCTTATTTTGTTTTAAAAAACCGTTACTTTTGTTGTTTTCAAAAACTTACCTGTTTTTTTTGTTGGTGTATTGTGTTTTTTTTTTAATAAAAGCATTTAGTTTTGTTTATTTTTTTTTAAAGATTTTTCTTGTTTTTTTTTAAAAGCGGGTTATAAAAAAATTGGGATTTTTGTTTATTTTAAATTTGAATATAAAATTTATTAATTAAACAACAAATATACATTTAAATAAAATAAAAAAGAAGAAGAAAACATTAAAATTACTTTGTTTTTGTTTGGAATTAAACATTTAAAGAAAAAGTTATTAATAAATAAAGAAATGAAGAAAAATACTAGATTTTTAAAAAAAATTTCTATAAAAATTTCATAATTTTTTAAGATTTTTTAAAATTTTCGTTAATTTTGTGAAATTTTTAATGAAAATATTAAAGAAATTTCAAAATTTTTAGAAAAAAAAAAAAAAATCAAAATTTTTAGAAAATATTTAAAAATATTTCAACGTTTTTAGAAAATATTTCAAAAATTTTAGAGAAAATTTAGCAAATTTTCAAAATTTTTAAAGAAAATTTCAAAATTTTTAAAGAAATTTCACAATTTTTAAAAAAAAATTGCACAGTTTTATGAAAATTTTTAAACTTTTGAAAATATTATGAATTTTAAAATTTAAATTTTGAAAACTTTTATCAAAATTTTGAGAAATTTAATCAAAATTTTAAAAAATTTATCAAAATTTTAAGAAAAATTATCAAAATTTTAAGAAATTTTATTAAAATTTTAAGAAATTTATAAAAATTTTAAAAAAATTATACAAAATTTTAAGAAAAATATTAAAAATTTTAAGAAAAATATTAAAAATTTTAAGAAAAATATTAAAAATTTATGAAATTTTTCAAAAATCTAAGAAAATTTTTTCAAAATTTTAAGTAATTTATCAACATTTTTATAAAAATTTTAACAAAATATTATGAAATTTAACAAAATTTTATAACATTCATCAAAATTTTAAGAAAAATATAAAAATTTTAAAAACAATTTATCAGAATTCTAAGAAATTTTTTCAAAATTTTAAGAAATTTATCAAAATTTTTATAAAAATTTTAATAAAATATTAAGAAATTTAACAAAATTTTATGATCTTCATCAAAATTTTAAGAAAAAACGTGGAAATTTTAAAAAAGTGAAATTTAAAAATTTTGATAAAGTGAAAACTTGAACAAAATTTAATTATTTTGAAAAAAGTGAAATTAAGAAAAAAATATTGAAAAATTTTGAAAAAGTGAAATTTAAAGAATAGTGAGAAATTTTTAAAGATTTTTTATTAAAAAAATAAAATATTTTAAATTCAAATCGAAAATAAATTAAACTTGTAAAAAGATTAAACATTTTCCAATTTTTTTTTAATTTCAAATTTTTTTTTTAAATTTCAAAATAATTTTTTAAAATTTCAAATTTTTTTTTTTTTAAATTTAAATTTTTTAATTTCATTTTATTTCCTTAAATTCTTAGAAAATCATAATAATAGTTAAATTTCGAAAAAAAATTCTTTAAAAATATTCATGTTTTGTTGCAAATTTTCTTAAAATTTTTTGCAAAATCTAGTATTTTTTTTTTAACTTAATAACATAAAGAGAAAAATAAAACAATAAGAATTAAACAAATTAAATTAAATAAATTTTATATAACTTAAAAGCCTAAAACGCATGAGTATTTTATGATTAAGTTTTTTTTAGTAAAGCAGTTTTTTTACCAAAAAACTTAACAGCCAAAAAACTTAAAGCAGCTAAAATAACATAATTTTTTTCTTAAAAAACAAATGAAAATTTTGCCAACATTTAACAAGAAAAATACATTAATTATATATATATAAAAAAAGAAACACATTAAAACAATAAGTGTTTAAAGAATATTAGTAAAAAAGCAGTAATGAAAAAAACGATAATTATAAAATCTCATGCAAAAACATACTACAGAAAAAAAGAAAATTATATATAGAATACATATAAAAATATTAAAAAAAAAAGAAAAAATATATAATATTAAATAAAATAAAACTAAATGAATTTAACATAAATTGTTTGTTTGTATGTGTGTGTGTGAAATTAATATAATATAAATAATAAATATGGGATTTACTTAATGCCAAAAAAATAAAAGATTTAAAACGATTTGATAAATATGAAATGATACACAAGTCATTTTGTCAATATACAGTACGAGTCCAAAGTAAAACTACCTTAAAGACAGCAGCAGCATCAAAGCAAAAATATACTCAAAAGTGCAAAGGAGAGAGAGAAAATAAAGTAAAATGCTCTCTAAGGAAAGCCAGTGTAAGAAACCTGGTTTGAGTAAAGAAGAAAATTAACATTTTCTATAAGTTTAAACGATTAGAAAGAGAAACCGGTTTTGTGCAAAGATTTTTATTTCAAAAGGTTTAAAATTTCGGAAGAAAACTTATACTTTTGTAGATAAAAGTGTTAATGAAATAAAACTCTCAGTGTAATTAGATTTTTTTGTCAAAATTTATTTCATTTCAATAGTTTAAAGCTTGATTTTCTTTAATTTTAAAATTTTTCAAAATTTTTGATATATTTTTCTTCAAAATCTCTTGAAAAATTATTTCAATATAAAAGTCAGTAGAATTTATAGTTGATTTAAACAAAATGTTATGTTTATCCTTACTAAATTGCTGTAAACTCAACTAAATATCAAAAGCTTTTTCAGCTTTAGCTGAAACAAAGTTAAGCTAAAGAAAGTTTAAAAGAATTTTGAATATGTTCAACTAATAATAAACAGTTTTTTTTAGTTTTATGGTTGTGTTAACAGGAATTTGTTTACAGTAAACAAATTTCTTTCACAATGAAAAATTTTGGTTTCTTATAAGACAGTTTAAGTAAAGTGTTTCAAAACTAGAGATTATAGAGAAAAGTGATTTAAAACGAAGATTAAATAAACTGAAAGTTTAAGCTTAAAGCTTGTTTCTTAAACACTGATAGCTTTTAAAACCAAATGGAAAAATTAAAATCAAAGATGGGTTCTAAAGCTTTCAGTTTGAGATAAGAGTTTAAACTAGTTACTAAAGAGTAAAGTTATTAAAGAACAGCGTTTACTGAAGTGTAATTTAACTAAGAGAGCTTAAACTGGCAAACAGAGATAATAAAGCTTTAAAGTTTATGTTAAGAGTTTGAACTCTTAAACTTTGAGAAAAACAATCTAAAAGAAAAGCTTTCTAAATTGAAAGTTTAAAAACCGAATTCAAACTAAGAGCATATAGAAAACAGTTAACTGATTTCTTTAAGAAAGTTTAGGAAAAGCTTTAAAGCTTACAATAAAAGTTTAAACTTTAAATTCTTAAGAAAACTTATTGAAAAAAACCGGCTGCTAAACTGAACGTTTAAAAACATAGTTTAAACAAAAAGACTTCATGAATGAAATAGAGTCTCAGTTATAAAAACAAATAACCTATTTCAGAGATAAAGTTTAAGAAAAGCTTTAAAGCTTAAAGATAACAGTTGAAACTTTAGATTATTAAAAGTACCGGTTTCAAAAATTAAAGTTTTTTAAAGAAAGTTTAATGTGAGAAAAAGCTATAATGAAGCTCTACTCTAAACTCTACTACGAAAACTGGTTTCAAAAAAAGCTTTCCAACTTGTTTTAAACAAAATGGAGTCTGTAATACAAAAACAAATTAACCGTTTGTGAACGCACGAAGTTTAAAAAATGAAAGTTTAAACTAGCAGTTTAGAAAGAGTTTAAAAAAAGAGCTTTAAGAAAGTTTTTAAACAAAATGGAGTCTTAAGTATAGTGTAAAAAAGTAAAATTTTTAAACATTAAAGAGAGAAAGAGAGCCGGTTTCTAGGAAAGCTTTAACAAGATCAGTTTTAAGTAGAATGATTAGGAGAATGACTAAAGTTTAAAGGAGGGAGTTTAAGGGAAAGAGATCAAAATACCGGTTTATTAAGGCAAAGTTTAAGAAAGAGAGAAAACAAGAGAGTGAGAGTTTAGCTACTTGAGAGAACAAATTATAAAAATATTAAAAGAATATTATTTAGTTTTGTATTTTTTCTAAATTTATTTCATAAAATGTTTAAAGTTATTTAACGCTCTTTACACCTAAAGAGAGTATATTTTTGCTTGCTTAACTCTGATGATCTTCACCTAAGAAGTTGCTGTCCTCGCCGAATTGTTTGAATTAACAGGTTTGCTTTATAAATTTATAAAAAAAAAATTGCTAAAGAAAAATTTAAAATAAAAAATATTTAAAAATCTTTACAGGTTTTAACAAGATCTCAAAAACACCACAAAAGTAAAAGAGAGCGAAGGAGTGAGAGAGAGAGAGAGTGCTAGCAAACGATCTTTAGTCTATGTAAATAAAATATGCGTCATCTTTAACATGTTTGACAGACATTTGTCAAACACACCGACCCTGACAGCAGCAGCAGCAGCATATTATTAAGAAATCTGTTTTTGTTATTTGTTTCTTTTAAATTAATTAATCAAGACAAGAGGCGTTGATCATTAGATTAAGAAAAAAACAGTTTTTATTGCCACATGACAATCATAATGTGAATCATTTAAAATGTTTATGGTCATTATGATGGCTTGCCAAGAAAACTGACAACAGACGTTATTGCTTTCAAGCAGCAAAAAAATTAATTTGTAATTATATTTTTTTATTAAATATTTCTTTAATTTCTAAAACTGTAAGTATAATTTTTAAGAAAAATTTTCAATAATTTTTTTTTGTTTTAAAAATATTGAAAAAAATAGCTGATTTTCTTGTGTAGTTTTATTTATATTTAAAAAAAAAAAATGGCTAAAAATATATTTCTTTTTAATAAATAATAATGAAGAAAAAAAAAACATATTTGAAAACAAACCTAAAACATATGTATAAAATTGTGTTTTATTTATTTTTGTTTTGTGGTCTGAGGACCCCAGAGATTTGTTCTAAATTTTTTTTTGTTTTTGGAATTTTAAGAAAAAGTTTGTTCTTCATACGCCCTACAGTCTCTGTTAGAAAAGTGTACACAGAAAATAATTAAAAATTTGGCACATCTACGAACAAGAAATATATCTCAATCTAATCTGTTTAAAAGAAAAGTAATGAGGATTTTTTTCAAAATTTTTGCGCACGTATTCCAATAATATACATTTCAAATGTACACACACACACAGCCAGCGGACAGACGGACGGACACACACAGACGCACCTCAAGTTGTAGAAATAGATCTAATATATACATTTATTGTGCATTTTCTGTAGAATTATATTCTTTCTTAAAATATGCTTGGAATATTTTTTGTCATCTACACGATATTTTATGCTAATTGTGAAGCCCCATAGTAATTTATGTAGGAGGTTGTCTGTACAAATATAAATGTTTTGCGCACGGCTCCCTCTTCCAATAATCAGCTATTCTAATATTTTCTAATATATTGCAAAACATCTATTCCATGTAATTATTTCTCATCTCTTTTTAACGCTCATATTACTCTGCTCTCTTTTGCAGTGTTTCCCAATCTTGTTCATATCATAACCCGATTCTCTTCATAACGTCTTATTTTCAAAACACCTTAAGTTTCTTTTTTTTTTTGAAATTCTTTTTTTTTGCATATTTTTTTTATTAATTTTTTCATTTGCTGTGGGTTAATTTCATTTTTTTTTCTAAATTTTCTTTTCAGTTATTAATTATTAAAAATTCTTAAAAAAAGCAAACATTTATTTGTGTTGTTTCAAACTTAATTTCTAATAAAAGGTTAGTTGTCTCGCAAAAGTTTTGAAAATGTTAGTTTTCTGTTTTATTTTAAAATTTAATTAAACAACTTTAAAATTTGCACCATTTTTTGTTTTAAAGTTGTTCTTTAAAATTATTTAGTATTTTTTTTTTGGTTAGATTTTTTAATAAAATTTTCAAAACTTTTGCTTTTCGTTTGGTTTTTTCATAGTCAAATCGTCTTCATAGTAAGTTTTCGTTCTTAGTTCTTTTTTTCTGTTCTGTACTGGTTTTTTGTTTGTTTGTTTGTATTTATTTAATCCTTACTTTTTACAGTTAGTTTGGCCGATGATTCAGCTTGTCCTGTGGATGAGGTTACACGTACTGTAAATATACCCGAATCTTCTTCGTAGGTAGTTCCGATTAAAAGTACTGCTGCATTACCATCGAAAATCATCTAGAAAGTGGGGAAATAGCAAGATTTAAAATTTGAATTAGTTTAAGTGAAATTTAGAAAAGGGTTTTTAGTTTGAATCTAAATAAAACCTATAGAACTGACTCTATAATTTGGTCTAAAGTTTGGAGCTGTATGGTCTAGTTTAAAGTTCAGATTGCAGTTTAGTCTTTCAACACAACTATATACTATGTTTTAGTCTAGTCTATAGTTTGCTCTATAATCTGGTCTTCAGTCTAGTATATATTCTGGTCTAGATTATAGTCCATAGTCTAGTTAGTTTGATTCATAATCTATAGTATAACTATTTCCTTTATAATATAGTAAAAAGTTTGTCTATAATCTGTTCTATAGTTTAGTCTATATTTCGCTCTATAGTCATGTCTTTAGACTGGTCTATAGTCTTGACTATGATCTATATTCTGTTCTATTATCTAGTATATAGTCTACTGTATAGTCTATAATCCAGTCCACAGTATGATCTATAGTTAAGTTTATATTTTGGAATATAATCTAATCTACAGTCTGATCTTTAGTCTGGCCTAAAGTCTTGTCTATAGTCTGGTCTGCAGTCTGATCTATAGCCTAGTCTTTAGTCAGGAGAAAAGTCACCTCTACAGTTTATATTGTAGTATGGCCAATAGTCTAGACTGATATATAGTTTAGTTTCTAGTCTAGTCTTTAGTCTGGTCTATAGTCTGGTTTAATCTTGTTATAGTTTAATCTACAAATTGGTCTATAATCTAGTCTACAGTTTAGTGTATAGTCTAGTCTATAGTCAGGTGTTTAGTCGGGTTAGTTTAGTCTATAGCCTGGTCTATAGTCTAGTCCATAGCCTGGTCTATAGGCTAGTTTACAATATAGTCTATAGTCTGCCCTATAGTATTGTCTATAGTAAGGCTATTGTCTGGTCTTTAGTCTGGTCTATAGTCTGATATATTCTCTAGTCTATAAGTGTGATCTGTAGTATACATTGTAGTATTGTCTATAGTCTGATCTATAGTTTAGTCTTTAGTCTGGACCATACTTTGTCTATAGTCCAGTCTATAGACTAGTCTAGTCTATAGTCTAGTCTATAGTCTAGTCTATAGTCTAGTCTATAGTCTAGTCTATAGTCTAGGCTATAGTCTAGTCTATAGTCTAGTCTATAGTCTAGTCTATAGTCTAGTCTATAGTCTAGTCTATAGTCTAGTATATAGTCTAGTCTATAGTCTAGTCTATAGTCCAGTCTATAGTCCAGTCTATAGTCTAGTTTATAGTCTAGTCTATATTCTATAGTCTAGTCTATATTCTATAGTCTAGTCTATATTCTATAGTCTAGTCTATAGTCTAGTCTATAGTCTAGTCTATAGTCTAGTCTATAGTCTAGTCTATAGTCTAGTCTATAGTCTAGCTGAGTCTAGTCTATAGTCTAGTCTATAGTCTAGTCTATAGTCTAGTCTATAGTCTAGTCTATAGTCTAGTCTATAGTCTAGTCTATAGTCTAGTCTATAGTCTAGTCTATAGTCCTAGTCTATAGTCTAGTCTATAGTCTAGTCTATAGTTCTAGTCTATAGTCTAGTCTATAGTCTAGTCTATAGTCTAGTCTATAGTCTAGTCTATAGTCTAGTCTATAGTCTAGTCTATAGTCTAGTCTATAGTCTAGTCTATAGTCTAGTCTATAGTCTAGTCTATAGTCTAGTCTATAGTCTAGTCTATAGTCTAGTCTATAGTCTAGTCTATAGTCTAGTCTATAGTCTAGTCTATAGTCTAGTCTATAGTCTAGTCTATAGTCTAGTCTATAGTCTAGTCTATAGTCTAGTCTATAGTCTAGTCTATAGTCTAGTCTATAGTCTAGTCTATAGTCTAGTCTATAGTCTAGTCTATAGTCTAGTCTATAGTCTAGTCTATAGTCTAGTCTATAGTCTAGTCTATAGTCTAGTCTATAGTCTAGTCTATAGTCTAGTCTATAGTCTAGTCTATAGTCTAGTCTATAGTCTAGTCTATAGTCTAGTCTATAGTCTAGTCTATAGTCTAGTCTATAGTCTAGTCTATAGTCTAGTCTATAGTCTAGTCTATAGTCTAGTCTATAAGTCTAGTCTATAGTCTAGTCTATAGTCTAGTCTATAGTCTAGTCTAGTCTAGTCTATAGTCTAGTCTATAGTCTAGTCTATAGTCTAGTCTATAGTCTAGTCTATAGTCTAGTCTATAGTCTAGTCTATAGTCTAGTCTATAGTCTAGTCTATAGTCTAGTCTATAGTCTAGTCTATAGTCTAGTCTATAGTCTAGTCTATAGTCTAGTCTATAGTCTAGTCTATAGTCTAGTCTATAGTCTAGTCTATAGTCTAGTCTATAGTCTAGTCTATAGTCTAGTCTAGTCTAGTCTATAGTCTAGTCTAGACTATAGTCTGTAGTCTAGTCTATAGTGACTTAAGTGTCTTCAGTATAGTTAAATCGAGTACTTTAGATTGGTGTATAATTATGACTATTGATTGGCTATAGTGTGAACATTGTAGACTATAATCTGAATTGTAGAATGGACGTTAGTCTGGACTAAAGAGCTTGATTGCAGACTGGTCTATATTATGATCTACAGAGAAGCCTATAGTTTGGTCTATGAACAGGCTAGTCTATAGTTAAAGTTGTCAATTGGCTAGTCTGTGGACTGCTCAATATTCTAGCCTTTAGTCCGTCTGCAGTCTGTTTGTATAAAGTCAGGTCAACATTCCATTAGTTTGCCCTACGGTCATGTTTACAGTATTCTCTTTAGGTACTATATTTTTTCGCATTTTAAAATCCGGTAAGGACTTAAACACTATTCACTAAACATTATTAAATATTAAAACATAATTATATTCTACTCACTTGGAAATCTGGAGTTTCCGGTATGAGAGCACCTTCACGGAACCACTGAACACTAGTTGGTTTCACTTTGCCGGTAACGGTTGTCTTAAACTGAGCTGGCATACCCTCGCTCACGGAGACATCCTTCAAGGCGGTAATGGTGGGTGGAGCATCCAAATTCTCAATTGGACGCACCTTCAGCTGGGCACTAGTCTGTATGCTGCCCAATTTATTTTCGGCAATACACTTATAGGTGCCCTCATCTTCGGGGAAAGCCTCAGAAATGACAAGCTGATAGTATTCACCTTGACGAGTCATTTGGAAGTAACGTGAGGGTTTAACGATGTTATCGCCACGCATCCAGCGTGCGGTTGGTGTAGGTTTACCCTCTACCTTGCAGCGGAAAATGACTTTGCTGCCTTCTTCAACGGATTGACTCTTGAGTTGTTCCAAAATATGGGGAGCCTTTTCGGAACCGGGAGTGGTGGGTTTGTCGGGCTTGGCGGTTGATTGAACGGTACAATCACCATCACAGCGGGCCTCACCGGCAGCATTGACAGCAACACACTCATAACGACCACTATCTTCGACGGTGGGTTCGATAATCAAGAGAGTGTGAACATTGTCCTCTTCGAGTAGCTTGAATTTAATGCTGGGTTGAATCTTCATGCCATTCTTGAGCCAGTAAACATCCATGGGACGGGTACCGGTAACCTTGGCATCGAAACGAGCCAATTGGCCGGTGGTAACAGTGGTGCTTTGAATGGTGGTAACAAAGCTGGGTGGTGTCATGCCACCCTTACCACGACGACGTTCTTCCACCACCAAGTTGGCGCTGCACTTGGCAGTACCTCCACGATTCTCAGCAATGCAAGAGAATACAGCAGAATCTTCTACGAATACTTGACGAATAATCAAAATTGATTTGCCGCTGAAAGTATGGATTTGCAAATCAGGAGAGCTTTGAATGGGGAAACTCTCACGGAACCATTTGACAGTGGGCATAGGTTCACCATCGAATTCTACCTCGAATTTGGCTTGTTCATTTTCGAAGACACGGCAAGGTTGAATCTTCTTGGTAAAGACTGGTGGCTTGGCGGGTTGAACGGGTCCCTTAACAACACGTTCTTGAATGGTGCCCTTGTGTTCTACTTCAGTAGTTTCGGTGGCGGTAATCTTGCGAGTGATTTCCAAATCTCCCACAACTTCCTTTTGGGTCTGTTGTTGCTTATTCATATGAACTTCACGACCATGGACCGAAGATTCTGAAGGTTCAATTGGAGGCTTTTGCATAACCTTCTTAGTAGTGCTGGTGGTGGTAGAGGTTTCTTCCCTAAAATTAGTAAGGAAGAAATATTAATATTTCTGTTAAGATTTTAGGGTTTTTTTAAGAAAAACTTACAAATTCTCTTCATAGGATTTGGCCATGCCCTTGGCAGCCGAACTGCTGACAATCTTTTCTCCAGGTATGGCATATTGATGAGATTCAGCACGCAAATTGGTCTCCTTCAACAGTTGCTCAGTTTCCAATTCTTGAATCTTGCTGTAGTAATCTTCATTCTTCTTCTTCAGCACGGATTGTTGCCATTCAGGAGCTTCCGATTTGATTTGTTTGGGTTTCAAGTGTTCTACACCCTTAAGGGTGCCACTTTGTTCGGCCAAGTATTGTTTACGTTCATCGAACACCTTTTCAAGTTCGTTTTCTTGACGTTCCTTTTGATAGGAAGCTAGTTCGTAGTCATACCAAGCTAAAGTTAAATAAGTTGGGAACATTTTAATATTAAGGCTTTGAGAGGTAAGGGAAATTTCAAAATCCTTTAAGGGTGCAATGTCTTCTAAGGACACTTTGCTTTATTTGCGAAAACAGTTAATATTAGTTACAGTTAGTTTTAACTGTTTATAGGTTAAGTTACACAGTTCTAGCTTAAGATTAGTTACAGTGATGATGACCATGATTTGCGAACTTTAATGCAGAATTTAAAGGAATGTGGGGATTCTTAATTAAGGAAGTTATTATTACATTTAGAGGATAACAGAATGACGTTCTTTTCGCCATCATACTTGAGGAGTTGAAGGTTGTATTTAGAATGATATTTTAAGAGTCAATGATTGTGAATGATAAATACCAAATATACAAAACATTTTCATGCTAATAACTTAAAAAAGAACTAAAACTATACAAAAAACCCATAAAAAATTACATTTAAAATCTTAAAGACATAAAGAATGACAATGATGCTAAGAAAGCATTCCGAAAAATGACGTTAATGAAATGATATTTTCCATTTTTTTTGGGTGCTCAAGGTGAAATTATACATTGATTAGCATACAGAAAACTTTTAGTAAAACACTCAGTATACTACCCATCTAATATCCGTGAAACTTTTGAAATCCATCACTTTTTTTGTTAGAGAAATCGTGACGTTTTTAAATCCATTTTAGAGAAACTTCTTTTGGAGTTTGGAGTTGGCGCTTAGCTCAGCTTTTGGCAGGAATTCATATTTACAATTGGAAGTTTTATAAAGGACTTTTAAGGGGAATTTGGAAAGGGTTTCTTCTTTTTTGATAAGGAAAATTTTGGGGAATATTTGGATTATCTTTTTGTTGGTGTTTTTTTGTTAAAGTGCTCAGAATATGTAATGTTTTGCTGTGTTAGAGTTTCTTTTTTTCGCAAAAATGTATATTTACAATGTTGAAATGTGTTTTGTTAAATAATTGATTTTTAATACTTATTGTAATTATTTGTTTGTGCTAATACTACTAATCAAAAAAATAAAAAATTTTAGATCTTGCAAAAAGATCGGCTTGGTTTTGTAATTGAAATTAGATTTAAGCTTCTAGTGGTGTTATTTTAAAAAATTGTTGTTGTTGTTGGTAAAAAGAATTTCACACAACAAAAATGTCTTAAATACTTACGACGTGGTGAATTCTTAAGGACACCGCGATAATCATCGGAACGGGCTACAACATTAAGTTCAGTGGTAGCAATAGCTTCACCCACAGAGTTACGGGCAATAACTTCCACTTTGCCGGTATCGTATTGTCTGGTCTTGGGTATATCCATGTGGAACATACCATCGTTAGTAAGCTTATAACGAGAACCCTACAGAAAAGAAATACATTAAGTTCTGATATTTACTACTACTTTATCGTTTCTTAAACTTACATGAACCACAGTGTGACCATTGATGAGCCACATAACTCTTGGACGTGGATAACCAGTAACGCGTACACAGAATCGTGCAGGTTCGCCCTCTTCAACGGTTTGTGGTTCCAATTTGCTAACAAACACGGGTTTCGATCTAGGTCTTGCATCGGGATCAACTTCCTCGGGAACACTAAAAACCAACCCAATCATATAATAAATTTCCCAAATTAATATTTCCCTTCTAAATACTTACACTTGCCAAGAGGCTTCCATTTCACGAATACGATCAATACTATGCATATGTTTGGGCAATTGAGAATCGTAGACAATGCCTGGTTTACCAGCAACCTTAATGAAAGCTCTGGTCTCATCCTTGCCATACAAGTTGGTAGCACGGCAGACATATTCACCGCTATCTTCGGGATAAACCCAGCCAAAGTTCATGGCTACATAACCGAAATCATAAATAGGTTGGAAGCGGTTCTCTGTTTAAATAAAAGAAACCATTAGTTTTTTTGTCACTTAAAAATCCTCTTTACCCCAAAAAAATACTTACTGTACAACAATGGTTTGCCATTGAAGAACCATTCGACCTTCATATTGGGATCACCCACTGGTGCCAATTGACACTCAAACTTGGTAACAGCCATTTCGGTGAGATTGGTTTGATCCTTGATTTGAGTAACAAAACGAGGTGGTTGCTTGCGATCAGGATCGAAAAGATCATCCTCGGTTAAGTGCACTTCTGAAGTATACTTCTTAATGGTGGCTTCCATTTGAGTCAGGGTCTCGGAACGTTTCATGCCACGTGGTACTTGATTTTGCAACATAATCGAAGGCAATTGCTTGCAGGAAATGGTAGCCTTGGTGCGATCTTCACCGTATTTGTTATAAGCACGGCATACATATTCACCGGAATCTTCAGCATAAACATACAAAATATCCAATGATACGAAACCCATATCCACAATGTTTCTATATCTGTGACCGGATGGCAAAAGCTTGCCATTGCGGTACCATTCAATGCGCAAATTGGGATCGTTCTTGGGTTCAACTTGGCACTCGAAACGTACTGCTTCAGCTTCTTCAACAGTCACTGAAGCAATTTCGGTAATGAACTTAGGTGGTCCATATTCGACCTCTTCCTGTTGTACTACTTCAGGAATGCGACCACGATCTAATTCTCTCAATTTTTCGGCAGTCATGCCATCAGGCAATTGAGTATCATAGACAATGTTGCCCTTACCCTTGCAGGTGACCTTGGCAGTGGTGGTAGCAACGCCCCATTTGTTAACGGCACGGCAGGTGTATTCACCGGAGTCGCGAGCATATATATAATCAATATCCAAAGCAATGAAACCAAAGTCATTCAATTGATGTACACGAGAACCTGTAGGCAAAGGACGGCCATTATAGAACCATTCAATGCGCATAGTGGGATCACCCACCGGTTCAACGCGGCAGTCAAAGTGAATGGGACCACCTTCTTGAACATCCAAGTTATCCTTGATTTCTTCAATAAACTTGGGTGGGTTGGGTTGTTCTTCATCGACCACGATTTCCTCTCTCCTGTGCATGCTTTCTTCGAGTTTCTGCAAGCTTTCGGTACCGGTACGGAAGTTGGAAGGCAATTGTGGTTCCATGACAATGCCTTGGCGACCCTTAACCTGAAGTTTGCACGAGACAGTAGCTTCACCATGTTTATTGGTGGCCTTGCAAGTGTACAAACCAGAGTCGCGTTGATAACAGCCGGCAATTTCCAAAATTACGAAACCAAAATCATTGATAGTCTTAATGCGGGAACCGGCCCACAAGGCTTTGCCGTTATGGAACCAATCGACACGCATACTGGGATCGTTGATAGGCTGCAAGCGACATTCAAAGTGAGCCAATTGATTTTCATTGATGACCATATCGAAGGGAGTGGTAATGAATTCTGGTGGTTTACCGGTATCATCTTCGGGAGCGAATTCAGTGCTGCGTACACCCAAACCTTCCAATTCGGCAATACGATCAATGGTGCCTTCCATACCCTTGGGCAATTGGGATTCCATGATGATGCTGCGTTTACCGGCAATCTTCATGGTGGCAGTGGTTACAGCTTCACCGTACTCGTTAATAGCACGGCAAGAGTACTCACCAGAGTCTTCGGGATATACGGGTGAGATTTCCAAAATGACGAAACCAAAGTCGCAGAATGTGCGGAAACGAGAACCGGCCTTCAAAGGACGACCATTCCAGTACCATTCAACTCTGAGTCTAGGATCATCGGTGGGTGTTACACGAGCTTCAAAGTGGCAATTTTCACCTTCGCGCAAATTGTCAATGTTCTCCAAAGGTACAGTGAACACGGGTGCCTTACCTTTGGTTTCTTCTACAGTTTCGTCACGTGTACGTACCATGCTGTATTCCAAGTTGGCAATCTTTTCCAAGCCACCTTCCATGCCGCGTGGCAATTGGGAATCCAAAATCAAATTGGCCTTGGAAGAGCAGGTGAGAGTAGCACGAGTTACATCTTCACCATATTTGTTAACAGCACGGCATTCGTAAACACCGGAGTTTTCTTCATAGCAGTACAAAATATCCAAAATAACAATACCGAAATCGTGGAAAGTACGGAAACGATGGCCATGGGGCAATTTCTTGCCATTGAAGTACCATTCAACCTTAAGATCGGGATCGGTGATAGGAGTAAGACGAGCTTCAAAGTGAACACTTTGTCCTTCAACCAATTTGGTGACATCCTTGATGTGGGTAATGAACTTGGGTGGTTCAGCGACAACAGGGGCAACAGCCTCTCCTGGCAATTGTGGGCACTCCAATTCCCTAATTCTTTGCAGAGAATCGGGTTGCAAGCTGTCGTAGAATACACCTCCACGACCACGGCAGTTAAGAGTAGCTCTGGTAAAGTCTTCACCATATTTGTTGTAAGCACGGCAAACATATTCACCGCTGTCATGATCTTGCAAATAGGAAATATCCAAGACAACATAACCGAAATCGGAAACGGTCTTAATACGGTTGGAGTGACGCATAAGCTTGCCGTTGTGATACCATTCAACCTTAAGTTCAGGATCATTGACAGGAATAAGAGTACACTCAAAGTGAGCAGATTGACCATCCTTAAGACCTTCCAACGATTGAATTTGGGAGGTGAAACGAGGTTTCTGGCCACGTGGCTTATCAACACACTCAAGAGTGCAGCTGATTTCAGCAGAACCGTATTTGTTGGTAGCACGGCAAGTGTAGGTGCCGGTATCTTCGATCTTGGTTCCTAAAATTTCCAAAGCAACCATACCGAAAGCATAGATGGTGCGGACACGGTGACTAGCTTCAAGTACTTTGCCATTGAAGAACCATTCAATAACCATGCTTTGGTCACCGGTGGGCACGAGGTTGGCTTCATAATGAGCAATCTCGCCCTCACCAACATCCGAGATGTTGACGAATTCAGTAGTGAAACGAGGAGCCATACCTTCTTCTGGTTTTTCGGGTTTGCTGCCGTCCTTGCGCAAAGATTCTTCCAAATCTTGAATTTGTTCGAGACCTTCAGCACCCTTAGGATGTTGGGTTTGTTCAATGATGCTATCCTTGCTGGAGCAGTAAATGGTAGTGGTGGTGAAAGCTTCACCCGATTTGTTGTAGGCCTTGCAGGTGTAAATACCTTGATCACGTTCATAGACCTCGATGAGATCCATGGTAACAAAACCAAATTCACTTGTCATCTTGAAACGAGAACCGTGTTGCAACAATTTGCCATTGAAGTACCATTCAATGAATAGATTAGGATCTTCTTTAGGTTCAACATTAGCTTCCAAATGTAGAGGTTGAGCTTCGGACAAGTGGAACTCAGCTTGCAAAGGTCTAGTCCAGACTGGTGGAGGATAGTGAGTTTCAGGTTTGACAACTTCGCGGTTGTAACGATTAGCCAATTCTTCTTCGGTTTCCTTAACAGCTTCCAAACCAGCTTCACCTTGAGGATGTTGAGTGTCCAAGAACATGATCTTACCACTTGTGCACTTGAGTGTACCAGATGTAGTGGCAGAACCCTTGCTATTGGTAGCCTTGCAAGTGTAGACGCCACTGTTTTCAGCATAAAGGTTGGACATATCCAAGGCACAGTAGCCAAAGTCATAGATGGACTTGAATTTGGCAGCAGCTTGCAATGGTTGACCATTGTAGAACCATTCAATTTTCATGGTAGGATCACGAGATGGTTCAACATTACATTCGAAGCGGCCGTTATCGCTTTCCTTACAATCGATATTGTTCAAGTGAGTAATGAATACTGGAGTTTCGTAAACTGGTTCTGGAGCTTCGGGGCGTCCAGGTTTGGGTGCTTCAAGTTCTCCAATACGAGGCAAAGAATCAGGATGCAAAGATTCAGCTTGCAACCAATGACGATCTTCAATCTTGAGTGAGCAGGTGGAAACAGCTTCACCCATTTGATTGGTGGCCTTGCAAGTGTAAATGGCAGAGTCGTCGGCACGCAAGCCATTGATGGACAAAGTGACCAAACCAAAGTCAAAGGTGCTGCGAATACGAGAGCCAGTGGTAAGTGAAATACCATTCTTGAACCATTCAATGCGCAAGTTGGGATCAGCACGAGGTTCAACTTGAGCTTCCAAAAGTACGTGTTGACCTTCACTGAGTTTGTCGAAGCTCTGCAAATGAGTTGTAAAGACTGGAGCTTGTTGAGGTGTTGTATCGACAAACATTTCAGGAACACGATTCATGGAAGCTTCCTTTAGACGGACAGCTTCCCAAGATTCAGGAATCATTGGTTCACCGATAATGTTGGATTTGGTCTTAATCTTCATAGCAGTAGATGATACAGCTTCACCGGCAGCGTTGTAAGCACGGCACATGTAAACACCAGCATCTTCGGGTACTACAGAGCTAATATCGAGTGTTACGAAACCAAAATCGTTGGTAGTTCTCAAACGAGAACCCATCTGCAACTCAACGCCATTGATGTACCATTCGAATTTCAAAGATGGATCGCCAACTGGTACAACACGAGCTTCAAAGTGAGCATGTTGTCCTTCCCACAATTCAGAGGGACCAGTAAGAAGTTGAGTGAAAATAGGCTTCTCAAATGCACGTTCTGGTTCGACGGGGCGAGGTGCAGATGGACGCTCCAATTGATGAATACGGCTGATACTGTCGGGATGTTGAGTATCCATTTGGATACTAGCTTCAGAAACAACGCGCATAGAGGCAGTGGTAACAGCCTCGCCAAGAGGATTGACGGCACGGCACATGTAAACACCTTCGTCTTCCTTGCGAATGTGAGAAATGTCCAAAGAAACAAAGCCGAAATCGTGTTGTTTGGTAATACGAGAACTGTCTTCAATGACCTTTTCGTTACGGTACCATTCGACCTTAAGATTGGGATCACCAACTGGAATCAAACGGCACTCGAAGTGAGCAGTTTGATGTTCATTAATGCGGTCAATGTTTTGTAAGGGTTGAGTAAATACGGGACGTTGTCTAGTACCAGGTGTTTCCAATTCAGGACGTTGGAATGGAGCGGTCGATTCCAATTTACGAATCTTTTCCAAACCTTCAGGATGTTGTGTTTCGGAGATGATAGTACCACGAGCAATAACACGTAAATTGGTCGATGATACGCATTGACCCAAAGCGTTAACGGCACGAACGGAATATTCACCAGCATCTTCAGCTACGGCATGGGTAATATCCAAAGCGACATAGCCGAAGTCAAATGTGATATGGAAACGAGAAGCTGATGGCAAAGGTTTTCCGTTGTGATAGAATTCAATGCGCAAATTAGGATCATGTACAGGTTGTACTTGAGCTTCAAAGTGAGCGGTTTGTCCCTCGTAGATTTCGGTGGTACCACGCAATTCAGCGGTGAAATGTGGTGGGCTAATGGGTTGATCGCTAACCTCAGTACGTGTTGTAACTACCTTGGATTCGAGTTTTTGAATCTTTTCCAAAGCATCAGGATGTTGAGTATCCAAAATCATGCTGCGGCGGTTCAAAACACGAACATTGCAGGTGTTGACAGCTTCGCCGAGCAAATTGGTAGCCTTGCACATGTAAGTACCAGTATCCTCGCCATAGACGTAGAGAATGTCCAAGGCAACATAACCGAAATCATGTGTTGTTCTGTAACGATGGCCCAAAGGCAATTGTTTACCATTGCAGAACCATTCAATCTTCAAATTAGGGTCATTAATTGGTTCGACACGGCACTCCAAATGAGCGTGTTCGCCTTCCTTGAGATGTTCCAAATTGCTAAGAGGAGTTAAGAAGATGGGCTTTTGACCCTTCTCTTCAACTTCGACCTTCTTGGGTGCAGCATAGCTTTCCAATTGACGAATCTTTTCCAAACGCTCGGCATCAAGAGTGTCGAGATCCAATGTCTTATTTGCTGTAAGAAGTTTATAATAAAATGTTAATAATTGTTCATGATTTATAATTTTTTTGTATGTTAAAAAATTACCTGTTACGTTTACAGCACAAGTCGTGACAGCTTCCCCTACGGCATTCTTGGCCTTGCACATGTAGGTTCCTGTATCTTCAGCATGGGCATACAAGATGTCTAAGGCAACAAAGCCAAAGTCATAGGTGGTCTTGAAACGATGGCCAGTTTGGATTGGGATGCCATTGCAATACCACTCAACCTTCATGGTAGGATCGTTTACAGGTGTAAGAGTGGCTTCCAAATGTACGGGCTTGCCTTCATTGGTATTAGCATTACGCAAAGGACGTCCAAATTGAGGACGTTCAGTCATATATTGATCTTCTTCAACCTTGCGTTGGAAGCGAGACTCATCTTCCAAGTATTGAATCTTTTGCAAGGCTTCTTCATGTTGAGTCTCCTGAATGATGGATGATCTGGATTGTACATTCAAGCGAATGGAGTTAACAGCTTCACCCAAGTTGTTGGTAACGCGGCAGGTATATTCACCGCTATCTTCAGCGTAAACTGTTAAGATATCCAAAGCGGAGAAACCGAAATCGTAAGTGGTACGGAAACGGTGACCGGTATTTAATGGCTTGCCATTGTGCAACCATTCAACTTTAAGATTTGGATCAGGGTAAGGTTCAATACGGCATTCGTAGTGAGCGCTTTGTCCCTCAACCAAATTGCTGGGGCCAATAAGTTTGGTAACGAAGCGAGGAGCTTGAGTTACAACATATTCCTCTTCTTCACGGCGTTGGTAACGAGTATGATCTTCAAGTTGATGGATCTTGTGCATGGCAGCTTCATGTTGAGTTTCCATTTGGATGGAAGTCTTAGATTGAACAATCAATGAAGCAGAGGTGACAGCTTGACCCAGTTCATTGGTAGCACGGCATGTATAAGTACCAGAATCTTCTGGGTTAACATACTTCATGTTGAGGGCAACGTAACCGAAATCGTGCATGGTGGTAATACGATTGGAGGCTTCAATGGGTTGACCATTGCGCAACCACTCAACCTTCAAGTGAGGATCACCAACAGGAATCAAACGGGCTTCAAAGTGTACAGCTTGACCCTCAGCAACACGGGAATCACGTACAGGAAGAGTGAAAACTGGAGCTTGAGAAATAATTTCCTCCTGGGCACTCATGCGTTGACGTTTGTTGCTATCTTCCAAATGTTGCAAACGAGGCAAAGCACTTTCGTGTTGGGATTCCAAGTAGATGGACTTCTTGGTGTGAACAACAGCCACAGCAGAGGTGATGGCTTCACCTACAGCATTATAGGCACGGCAAGTGTAAGTACCGGCATCTTCAGGCAAGCAGGACATAATGTCCAAAGCTACAAAGCCAAAGTTGTTGGTTTCGGTGAAACGAGAACCGGACTTCAAGGGCATGTTGTTGTGATACCATTCAACACGCATAGTAGGATCCGAAACTGGAATCAAACGGCACTCAAAGTGGGCACGTTGATTTTCCTTGATTTCAACATTCTTCAAGGAAGTAGTGAAGACAGGAGTTTGTTTAGTGGACTCATCGACTTCTTCACGGCGAGTGTACCGGGAACGATCTTCCAAGTAATGGATTTGTTCCAAACCAGCTTCATTTTGTGTAACAGTCACAATTTGTTCCGAGCTGCGGCATTGCAATTGCACTTGAGTTTCATCAGAACCGATCAAGTTGACAGCACGGCAAGTGTAAACACCAGAATCCTCGGCAATAAGATCAACAATATCCAAGGCTACATATCCAAAGTCATGGATGGGACGGAAACGGTGACCCACAGTGATGGGACGGCCATTCTTGTACCATTCAACCTTAAGATTGGGATCGGTAACAGGCTCAATCTTGCATTCAAAGTGAGCATGACCACCTTCACGCATGTTATTAAGACTCTTGGGTTGGGTAAGGAAACGAGGACGAATGTTTACTACTTCTTCGTCGACAAATTCGCTACGGCGATAGCGGGAAGAGTCTTCCAAGTAAGCAATCTTTTGCAAACCAGACTCATTTTGAGTTTCCAAAATCAAATCATTCTTGGCAATAATGCGTACGGAGCAAGAGGTAACAGCTTCGCCCAATTGATTTGTGGCTTGACAGGTATAAACGCCAGAGTCAGCAGCATAACAACCCAAAAGATCAAGGGCTACATAGTCGAATTCATAAGCTGGACGGAAACGGTGACCAGTCTTGACGGGCTTGCCATTCACGAACCATTCAACACGCATGCTGGGATCACCAACAGGTTGCAAGCGGCATTCCAAATGAACATTGGTACCTTCCATGGTTTCAATGTTGTGCAAAGCTCTGGTGAATTGAGGAGCTTGCATGACGGTGATTTCCTCCTCCATATGATGACGGCGGCGAGAGGCATCTTCCAACATTTGAATTTGCTCCAAAGACATTTCATTCTGAGTTTCGGTAACAATATCAGAACGATCAATAACACGAACACACGATGAAGTGTGAGCTGAACCCAAGTGGTTGGTGGCACGGCAAGTATATTCACCAGAATCAGCAGATGTAGCTTGAATAATGTCCAAAGCTACAAAGCCGAAATCATAGTAAGTGCGGAAGCGAGATCCTACAGTTATGGGACGACCATTCTGGAACCACTCAACACGCATAGTGGGATCACCCATAGGTTCCAAACGGCATTCCAAATGGATGTTCTTACCCTCATGGATGGGTTTGGGGTCAGACAGTGGTTGAACAAAGATGGGTTTAGATTTCGAAATTTCTTCGATATCATAGTGAGGCTCAACGAATTGCTTGTTTTCCAAGTGTTGAGTTTTTTCATACAAACCACGGTGCATGCTAGATGTGTCAATACTGGAACGAGCTGTAAGGGGAATTAGAATAATATCAGTTAGACTGTAGTATTTCGAATGAAATATAATACTTACTTTCGACTATCATCGTTCCTTGCAATTGAGCTTCACCTAACTTGTTTCTGGCAACAACGGTATAAACACCAGCATCCTCAGCACGTACTTGAGAAATGTCCAAGGCAACATAACCGAAGTCATAGTACATTTGAATACGGTTGGCAGCAGTAATGGCGCGACCATTATGATACCATTCGATTTTCATGCTCAAGTCACTTTGAGGCTCAACACGAGCTTCGAAATGGGCCTTTTGTCCCTCGATAATCTTATTGGTACCCTTCATGGGACCCAAGAAACGAGGAATTTGAGTGATCTTAGTCTCTTCTTCCTCAGTGCGGCCGTAGCGGGAAGAGTCTTCCAAATGTTGGATCTTCTCCAAACCACCGGGATGTTGAGATTCGGAAACGATTTCCTTCTTAGAGATGACGGTCAATTGGGCTTGGGTAATATCTTGACCCATGGCATTGTAGGCACGGCAAGTGTAAGTGCCAGCATCGTAAATGGTAAGTTGCTTAATGGTAAGAGCAACATAACCAAAGTTAAAGAAGGTGGTGCTGCGAGAACTGGCTTCCAAAGGTTGGCCATCCTTGAACCATTCTACACGCATAGTAGAATCACCGGTAGGTTCCAAACGAGCCTCGAAGTGGGCATGTCCACCTTCACGCATATCCACTTGATTTTGAATTTGAGTTTTGAATTGAGGTGGAGCAATTGGTTCGGGTGCCTCCTGAGCATGGCGACGTTGTTGAGACTGTCTATAGCCTTCCAATTCTTCTACCTTTTCGATGTAACGCTGTTGCTCAGGAATACCCAAATCAGCGGTAACTTGAGATCTGATATGTACGCGAATGGTAGATGAGCTAATGGCTTCACCCATGCGGTTGACAGCGCGTACAGTGTATGTGCCAGCATCTTCGGCACGCAAATGCAAAATATTCAAAGAGACATAGCCAAAGTTGAAAATAGCTGTAATGCGTGAACTGGCAGTAATAGGACGACCATCCTTGTACCACTCTACACGCATGGTGGGGTCGTTGACTGGAGTAACTTGAGCCTCAAAGTGAACATTTTTACCTTCTTCGAATTCACCCAAATCCTTAAGAGGGCGAATGAAGACAGGGGGTTGATTCATAAGTTCCTCGGAACTTTCTTGACGTTGATAACGTGAATAATCCTCCAATTGATTGATGTATTGCAAGCTGCTGGGATGTTGAGAAGTTTGCTCAATTGAAGGGCGTTGGGTAACGGAGAGTATGGCACGAGATTCTGCCATACCGGCAGCGTTGGTAACGCGGCACATGTATTCACCAGAATCGTGGGTCATAATGCTCAACAAATCGAGAGCAATGAAACCGAACTTGAATACGGAGGTAGCACGAGAGCCTTTAATAAAAGAAAACGTAAGTTAAGTTCTCTGTTAAAAAGATTATAAAGTTGTATAAGACTTACTAGCTGCCAAAGGATGACCATTAAGGAACCATTCTACGACCATGGTGGGGTCGCCAACAGGTTCAATACGGGCCTCCATATGAACTTTGCCACCTTCAACTTGTTGCACATTTTGTAGTGGTATAATGAACTGTGGCGGTGGGTAGACACGGTCTTCCTCACCAGGACGTAAATGAGGCTTAGCGCGTTCAACATGACGCAAATAAATAATTTCTGGACCAGGTTGGGGCCTGTAAAGGAGTTTATAACATAGAAAACTATTCGTTTGTTTGATTTTTAACAAATACTTACTCTGGTTCGATAATCTTCGTGGGTCTTGGTAAATTAAGACGTCTCTGTTCGACGGGTGGTTGTTCTCTGGGAACTTCTACATAGAGTCTAGCACGGTTGGCTGTAGAACCGGCAATATTTTGTGCAGTACATTGGTACCAGCCAGCATCGGAAGCTTTAACACGTGGAATCTCCAAACAGGTAGCTCCACCATCAATGCCAATAAAACGTTCAGCGGTTGATGAAATTTGCTGACCATCCTTTTGCCAGGTAATACGAGGCATAGGAGTACCTATGGCATTGGCGCTCATGGTAATAGGTTCACCCTCGCGCACAGTCATAGTGCTGAAGCGTTGAACAAATTGTGGTGCGACAACTTGTTCCTTCTCGAGCACATTTAACTGGGCCTCGATGGCAACCTCACCGGCCTTGTTGCGAGCCAAACATTGGACAGCGCCGGCATCCAAGCGAGTGACATTGGTAATCATGAGCGAGTGGCTACCGGATTCGTTGACAAGAATCTTGTGAGCGGCATCATCGTTGACCTGGCGACCGTTGATGAACCAGTATACCTCAGGATAAGGATTGCCAGTAACACGGCAATCGAAACGAGTCATACGACCTTCGGTGATTTCGCGATCACCGTAGGACTTAACGAAAGTGGGTGGCAAAGCCTTGCCCGCTTCCAACTGTTCTGCCGTAGCATCAACAGGTTTTGGTTCATGGGCCGACTCAGCAGCAGGCTCAACGGCCAACACAGCAGAAGACACAACACAACCTTGGGTGTTCTCTGCCAGCAAAGTATAATGACCAGCATCGTTGATGTTGGCTTTCTTAACACGCAAAGTGGCTGTACCGCTCGAGTATGAGATGTCATACTTATTGGATTGAACCAAACGTTGTCCATTGTGGAACCAAGTCAAACGTGGCTTGGGATTGGAGCCAACCTTTGCGGCGAACACAGCATCAGAACCCTCAATCAGTTTAGAGTTGCGAGGTTTCTGGGCAATTTGTGGGGCATGAGCTGGTCCCATAGAGCGATCCAATTCTTGGCATAAATAGTAGTCCTGTTCGTAAGTCGAACGACGTGTAATGGCCTCTCTATAGGATACTTCACGCAAAAGTCTATACTCAAAGGTATCCACACGGAACTCTTCCTTGGTGGAGGAGAACGAATAACCATTGGCGAAAATGGACTTGTCCATTTGTTTCTGAATGGGTTGGATGGTAGGCATGGGTGCGCCTTCTGGTTGAATATAAACACTGCAAATGGCTTCACCATATTGATTGCGAGCCGTACAAGTGTATTCACCCTCATCGCCAGGTCCAATTTGATTGATGAGCAGCGATACCTCACCGGTGGCTTCATTATAGCTCATGCGGAACTTTTGAGACTCGAGAAGTGGTGCGCCTTTTCGGGTCCATGTTACGAATGGCTTAGGATTGCCACGAAGTTTGCCTTCGAACAAGGCATTGCCGCCTTGAGCGAAACGGGCATTCTTGAAAATTTGTTCGAATACGGGTGGTGAGATGTCGCCCTGAGCATAGATGTGTGTCAAAGCTGGTTGTACATAACCGCCGCCATGTTGTTCCACTGTAAACAAAAAAAAAAATTGGATAAAGATAAAAGTTAGAATTTGCTTAAGAAAATTCCTAAAAAGAAATATGAGTATGAGATAATTTCGAAACAGCTGTTTATAATAATCTATGAGCTAAGTACATGCGCACTTTATTCAAAATTGCTCTCTTGATCTGCGAAGATTTTCCTTTCGCTGTATAACAGTTTTTGTGTTCATTATAAGAGTTTTTCTTTTATATCGCTGTATGAGTAATTGCAAATGTCAGTATTTTGGTTTCTGTTTCTTTTTTCTAATTCCCAGCGAGGAAATTCTTGACTAAAATTAATGTTGTACTTTATTTGTGTACAATTCTTTAGATCTTCCGATAATAATCTGTTTTTGGCACTGCTGTTTAATAAGTGGCCTTAAGATTATTATACTTATATTGTTGGTACTTTTTTTCGTTTTTGATGTTTAGCATTTCGTATTGTTTTTGCCAATTGCTTTGACGTATAATTGTGTGATATTTACTCTTGGAATTATGAGGGATTTTGTTTTCTTTTTCTAAAGATCGTTGCTTTTAAACTTGCTAATTTAAGTTGACTGATTGCAATTTTGTTTTTTTTTTTTTGGTTAATTTGAAAATAATAGATAAAATTTCCAGGTCATTATCTTGATAATCCATCTTATCTGTTAGTGATAGAGATAAAATTGTTTTCTCTTGGGGAATAAATACATTGTTTCTGTTATAAGTGAAGAATATATTAAAATTTCGCTGGAGAAAGTGATTTTAATTTGGTTTATAAATTCCAATAGATCTTAAACAATATATGTATAAGAAAACTGGGCCAAATTGTGGCATTCGAAACCTGAATAGATTAAAAATTTCTATCACTTTCGAATGCCCGATTTTGGACCCTGATTTTTTAACTTTTCTTGTTAGATTTTCCATTTGTCTTCATTGTAGTGATTATGAACCCAATATTTATACGGAATTAATAAGATTGTTGAAAAATACTCGAATATCTTGCAGTCTTAGACTTATTATATCAAGCGATTTTTAGTTTTTAAAGATTAGTGAAACTTTTAATATTTTTAATGAAATTTGAATCGGGTTTTCTATTACTGGAGTAAAATGGGTCATTTAATAAAAAAGCATATTAACAATATAATATTATATTAAAAATTTGTAAATTAAATGTGGATTCTTAAAAAAATATTGAGGATTTAAAGAATAAGATTCGGCAGGGGTAAATATGGGCCTTTGTCGAATCGTATATTTTAATTTATTTAATTTTTCCTACTCTTCCATTACTTTAGCAGAAGATTGATTTCAACAGACACACAGACGGACAGACAGACAGACAGACTGACAGACAGACAGACAGACAGACAGACAGACAGACAGACAGACAGACAGACAGACAGACAGACAGACAGACAGACAGACAGACATAGTTTGATCGGTTTAATCACCTTCTTAGACACACAGACGGACATAGATTAATCGGTTTAATCACTATAAAATAACTATAAATTAATACTAAAAATTATTTTCCCATTAATTTAGAGATTCTACTGATTTTTCTAAATCAGAAATACTATAATATATTTTGATTTTTTTATTTCCAAGTTTAAATAATTTTCCAATATTTTAGAAATTTGTAAGTTTAGTAGAACGAATGTAATTATTCGATAAATGTACATATTTCAGTGTTACAGGTTTTTTTTATTATTTATGGTCCTTCGAGTCTTAATATTTATAACCACCTTTTTATTTTATTACTACTTTAGTAAATAGTTTGAAAAGAAGATATATGTTACATCCTAAAAAAATACATCTAGACCTCCATCGAACCTATTGTGAGCTCCTTTACCTATGTCTCCGGTGAGAATCGAACCCACCATTTGCGGTCTAACAGACTACAACACTAACTGTTAAGCTATTAGAGCCACAACTTACTAAAGGTTTACTGCCTTATTCATAAATATTTATCAAAGATTTATAGAACAAATTCTGTATGAAAATTTTATTTATAAACCTTTGAAAAAATTTTATAAATAAGACCCTTATAGAATGAAATTTCCATAAAAAATTGATTTTGAATAAAGACTTCAAATTTGTAACCATATTTTATACAAATTTTGTTAAAGATTAATAGATGTTTAAGGTTGATGTGAAACTTTAGTAAATTATACTTCAGCATCTTTAATCTCTTTGATCCAAGTTTTGAAGTAAAAAAGCCTTCGTACTATACGATTTTATAGCAATATTTTCGTATTCGACCTAAAATATATATGTAAAGTTGTTGAAGGCAGTTTTTATCTCACTACCGATTTATCAATTTCGAATCGAATTTAAATAAAAAAAATTTCGATTGATATATAATGTTCCCCCCCGTTTTATATTCCATTAAATTTATATACCTATAGACACCAAAACTGATCCGAACCACTTTCTAAATCATTGGCGATCTTTGTCTTATGATTAAATTTTGTTAAAAGTTTTGATATTAAAGAGTTACTTTCCATATTGAAAAGAAATTTCATTCGTGAAATCAAATTAAAATGTGATGGGACCATATCACCCGAATTCATTGTGAAAAGATCTTTTGTATAGAAAATTAATTTGATTTTGATGTTAAGTAAAAATAAACTAGATTTCTTATTTAATATTAAATCTCAAACAAAATTTTTTCTCGATCATGAATACGTTTATATAGGGACCGGACCCCTTAACTTTAAGAAGTTCTTTATTGAATGCTATCATCTCAAAGAAGAACTTCGCGAACAATATTACCCGATCGAGAATATCTAGTTGAGAATTAGGTACTTGATCTCTAACAAAAACTATTTTCTTTAATTAAATGTTAAAATTATGATCGTTTCCAACGAAAAGCTTAGTACTTCATTCTTATTTCTTATGATCATTTAGTTCGATTGGTCTCTTCTTCTTCTTCTTTTAAACTTTCCTATTATATCCTAATAGTAGTTTTGAATACCATTGACAAATTCAATTGGATTTGATGATAATTAGGAATAAATGTTCTAAATTTAAAAGAGTCCTTTATTTGTCATAAAGCTTATTTGTAAAAGCTCTTATTTTGAAATCTAATGGGTTTTAAACTAATTATGAGTTCCGCTCTGACTATGTAGACAGAATCGTTTTCGGAAAACTATACTAAGGCAGATACTAAAATTTTATCCAATTCATTATGAGAAAATTTAAAAAAATCTTTTTTTAACTATTTTTTTAAATTTTTAATAAATTAAATTAAAAATTTTGATTTATTAATAAAAAGAATTTTTAATTAAATAATAATAGTTTAATAATAAAATTTTTAAAATTCAAAATTAAGTTTTTAAAAAGTTTAATTTTTTAATGAAAATTTTTATTATTCTTTAGATTTATTAATTGAATATTTTTCAGGCTCGAGCTGAATAAAAATTATTCCCAAGTGGGACTCGAACTCAAGCCAGTAGAATATTTAATTAATAATATTATTCCACAGATCGGAAAAAATCCAAAAAACTTAATATATATTTTAATGTTTTTGTAATAAACTTTAAAATTATTTTTTCCAAAAAAAATTTTAAAAATATTTTAATTTTTTAATAATTTTAAATTTATTTTTAATAAATTTTTTTATAAATTTTTTTTTTTACAATAAAAAAAACAAATAATAGGTCTGTTCGATCACAAAAAATTTTTTTTTTGTTAATTTTAAAAAATTAAAAAAAAAAATTATTTCAAATTTCTATTGAAAAACAAAAACAATTTGTTATAATTGGTTTAAATTTTTGTTTGTTTTAAAATTTTTCATAATTTTCTCGATTTTCTCATCAAAATATTATTATTTATCTATCCATGATGTATCTGCTATATTAGTCATAATTTATTTTATAGTTTACATTATATTTAACCTCAATTTAATTGGGTCAATGAAAAGAAATAAAGAAGAAAAAAAATCAAATTCAAATCCTTTTCATAAGCATTTCCGGTTTACTAACACACAGGAAATGAGAAAAAAAATCACAAAAGAGTAAACAGGAAATAATAACGGAGAGCAAAGCAACAATATTAAGGATCAAAGATTTAATGATTGCTGAGAGAATGTTTGTGGAATGATTTCGTGAGCAGATAACTGACCTCTTTGTTGGGTGGTTACTTGACTCCTTTGAACATGATGATGTTCACTGCGGCTTATGGTTTGTTGTTGATGCATTTCTTGATGCTGTTGATGCATGAATTGTTGTTCATGATGTTGTTGCAGCTGTTGTTGTTGTTGTTGCTGCTGGTACATTTGTTGTTGTTGTGGATTCGGATTTTGTCGTTGCATATTTTTCTTTATTTTAATTCGTTATATAACACATAAAAAATAACAAAACAAAATTCAAAAACAAACACGCTAAAAGGCGTGTGTTTTATATGTTGCACTTTTAAAGCTGCTTTTATGACTTTTTGTTGTTGTTTTTTTTTTAAATTAAATATTTTATTTTTTTAAATTTAGCTTTTTTTTCTAAATACTTTTTTCTCTTTGATTAAAGATATAAAAACTTCGTTAAATGGGCTAGGAAATGAAAAAAAAGGGAAAAAAGGAAATATAGAAAATATTTTAAGAATTTTTTTTTATAAAGGAATTTTCTAGATTTTTTTCTTGTATATAGAACACACACACACTTGATTTTTTTAACACACACTCTTGTCTTTTTATATTAATTATAAATGAAATAGCTTATTAAGTAGTAGAAAAAAAACTTTTTATGATTTTGAAATTTTTTTTTTAAATTTTTCCTCCACTATATGTAGCTTTTCTTTCTATTTTTATAAAAATGTTTTAATATTGTATTAAATTGTCTGCTATCCTTGTTTATTCCATAAGAGTCTTAGGCATTTTCTATCTCTTTTGCGCGCAAAAATTTTCTTCTTTTATTCACCGCACTAACACCAGTCACCATTCACCACTTGGTTGGTAGGTTGGTGGTGGCTTCTTAATTTTCAAAATCTATTTTTAATTTATTTGAAATCTTTTTTTTTCGTTTCTCTTATTCTTGTGTTTCTTTTTTTCGTTTTTCTATATAGAAATTGAATTTTTTGTTTAAATGTATTTGTATAAATTTTCTTTCCACTTTAATGTTAGATATGTTCAGTTTTATGTTGTCGTTATATATATATCAATAATATATATTATACAAAAATTTTCTTCTTTTTCCTATGATTAATCCACTGAATCACTCATTTTATTAAAATTTTATTTCAAAAAAAAAAAAAAAAAAAAAAAAAAATATTTTGATCGCTTTATGATTATATATTTCTGATTCCTATTAGCCTTGTTAAATTATGCTTAATCCTGGTTTTAGCATTCATTAAACAAGGATAATAAAAAAATCCTTTTATATAAACAATTTATTTTCATTTATTTTCTTTAGCTTATAACCGTTATTTTATTACCGTTAACCGTTAACCGCTTAACCGTTCCGTTTCGTTAACGTTTGATCGTTTTTATTTCGCAGTCAAAAAAAAAAAAAGAAAATTCTTTTTATAGATTTTCAGCAAGAAAATTTTGTTCTTCTTTTCTTTACTTGTTACGAAATCAATTTTCTTTTGAAAATTTTCAAATTTCTTTATTTTATCCTTTTACCAAAAAAACACTCACTTTTCGTTGTAAAATATATATTTTCATAAAAAAAAATTATTTCCTTTTTTTCAAAAACTTTAATTTTCTTCTTTCACTTTAGTATAAAAATAACTCTATGTATACTTTAAATTTCTTCTTTTTTTTCTTCAATATAATTCTTTCTATATATATAATATTTTCTATATATATTATTTCAATAAGAATTGGTTCAAGTCATAATCCCCGAGACTGAAACCAAGACGTCGATCGTTTTTGAGGTGCGAGCGAAGAATGCCACAAAATTTTTCTACAATTCCTCTTGTAGCTCATTTATTTTTCAACGATCTTTTGCGAGAGCATTTCAGGCGTGTGCTTTTTAAATCGTTTTAAATCGTTTCTATTCGTTAGCATATTTTTCGTAGAGTTTAACACATGTGTTTGTTGTTGAGATATTATGTGTGAAAAAATTTTTCTCTGAAAAGTCAAATGACTGGGTAGAAATTGTTGCAAGTAATAAAATTCCTCCTACAAAGAATATATAGTCAAATGAAATCATCCTCTGCATCAGTTTAAGCAGTTTAAGGGGGTAGTTAAAAAGTGGGATATTTTTGAATTGTTAGTCATAATTGTTGAATGACATACATTGCCCCCATAATATGTAGAGAAATGCAGTTTCTATACATATTCATTTTTATAATAATTTCATTTAATGGATATTTTTTAGATATATAATTATTTCGATATTCCTTACTTAGTTGCTTAATGGATTTCATTATCTTTATTTCCTAATTGACTAATAAAACTTTTTATACGATATCATTATTAATTTAATAATTTAGTAATAAACCATACAGAATATTTGGCGGGCATTAGATTAGTTAAAGTTAGTTTGATAGGAGGAAATATGCTTTATATCCACTTAAAATTTGGAGTAAGGATTTCACCGCGTGTCAAATTGCATCAATTATCCTGAAAACCGAACAAATTTTAGAGGGACACACAGAGACAGACGGACGGAGGGACAGACGGACAGACAGACAAACGGACGGATAGACGGACAAACAGACAAACGGACGGATAGACGGCAGACAGACAGACAGACAGATAGACAGACAGGCAGACTGAGAGACAGATAGATAGATAGTAGATAGATAGATAGATAGATAGATAGTAGATAGATAGATAGATAGATAGATAGATAGATAGGAGATAGTCGATAGATAGATAGATAGATAGATAGATAGATAGTAGTAGTAGTCGATAGATAGATAGATAGCTAGATGCTCGCTCGCTCGCTCGCTCGCTCGCTCGTCGCTCGCTCGCTCGCTCGCTCGCTCGCTCGCTCGCTCGCTCGCTCGCTCGCTCGCTCGCTCGCTCGCTCGCTCGCTCGCTCGCTCGCTCGCTCGCTCGCTCGCTCGCTCGCTCGCTCGCTCGCTCGCTCGCTCTCTCGCTCGCTCGCTCGCTCGCTCGCTCGCTCGCTCGCTCGCTCGCTCGCTCGCTCGCTCGCTCTCGCTCGCTCGCTCGCTCGCTCTCTCGCTCGCTCGCTCGCTCGCTCGCTCGCTCGCTCGCTCGCTCGCTCGCTCGCTCGCTCGCTCGCTCGCTCGCTCGCTCGCTCGCTCGCTCGCTCGCTCGCTCGCTCGCTCGCTCGCTCTCGCTCGCTCGCTCGCTCGCTCTCGCTCGCTCCTCGCTCGCTCGCTCGCTGCTCGCTCGCTCGCTCGCTCGCTCGCTCGCTCGCTCGCTCGCTCTCTCGCTCGCTCGCGCTCGCTCGCTCGCTCGCTCGCTCGCTCGCTCGCTCGCTCGCTCGCTCGCTCGCTCGCTCGCTCGCTCGCTCGCTCGCCTCGCTCGCTCGCTCGCTCGCTCGCTCGCTCGCTCGCTCGCTCGCTCCTCGCTCGCTCGCTCGCTCGCTCGCTCGCTCGCTCGCTCGCTCGCTCGCTCGCTCGCTCGCTCGCTCGCTCGCTCGCTCGCTCGCTCGCTCGCTCGCTCGCTCGCTCCTCGCTCGCTCGCCTCCCGCCTCTCGCCTCCTCTCTCCCTCGCCTTTCGCCTCCCCTCGCCTCCTCTCTCGCTCGCCTTTCGCCTCTCC
>NW_023995182.1:72500-140000 GCF_015586225.1 Lucilia sericata | reverse complement strand
TTGATTCATAACTTTTCCCGATGTAAACCTATTTTGCTCATTTTCAATATCAAACCGAACCGGATAATAATGAATGTTTTTGCTGAATTTCGTTAATTTCCATTGCTTTTTTTAACGTGAGCGTGTTTTACACAGACAGACAGACAGACGGACGGACGGACGGACAGACGAACATAGCTAAATCGACTCAGAATTTCATAAGCACCCAGAATATATATACTTTGTTGGGTCTCAGATGAATATTTCTTAGTGTTATACACGGAATGACAAACTTATATATACCCTCTATCACCACTGATGGTGGTGGAGGGTATAAAAAGCATTTCATTTCGTTAAAATTTAGTATGGTATACTTGATATTGTTTTCCGATAATTTCTTGTGGTTGCTTTTTATACCCTACACCACTTTAGTTGGGAGGGTATCTTGGGTTTGTGCTGATGTTTGTAAAATGCAAAAAAATCGTCCTATGCTATACCTTAAAGTATACCAATCGGCTTAGAATCGTTTTCTGAGTCGATTAAGCTATGTCCGTCCGTCTGGCTGGCTGGCTGTCCATGTAAACCTTGTGCGCAAGGTACAGATCGCAATTTTCAAGATAATTAGATGAATTTTTTGATCCAAAGACGAAGCCTATTGAAAATTGTTAAAATCGGTCCATTATTTCACCTAGCCCCCATACAACTGAACCCCCCGAAAAGGGCTTTTGAGCTCTTAGCTATATTAAATATACCTATATCGATAAAAAGCGGCACAAGTAAGTTTTATATAAGCCTTGATGACCTTGCCAAATTTCATTAAGATCAGATCATTTGACCCTAGCTCCCATACAAAGTCCCCCTTCAGAAAATTACTTGAATGTCCAAAATTAACTTATAAACACAAATATCGCGATGAAATTCAGCAAAAATAAATATTATATATATATATAAATGTATTCACAAAACGTTATCGGGCTTGGTCCTTTTTTCCCCTAGCCTCCCATATAAAACCTCTTTCAGAAAATTAGTTTTTCATTCATAAATTGCTTAAATGTATCGGAACAAGGTAATATTGAAGATAAATGCTTTATTATGAAAAAATAATCACATTTAATATTCATAACTGGTGTAGGGTATCATATGGTCGGTCACGCCCGACTAGACTTTCTTACTTGTTTTATTTAAAAATTCAAAAATAATTATTATTTTCGGTCCCTGGCAAAAATTGTTTGAACTATTCATTATTCTAAATTGGAAATTTTTTATTCTTTCAAAGAAAAACAATTTTTTTCTTCGAATAATTTTTATTTCAATGTCAACCCTACTGGGTATGTATGTTTGTACATACATACACACATACAAACAAAAATGTTAAACAAGCGAAATAATATACATATGTAGTTTAATTTATTTGATTTCACGGTATGTTGGGTGTAAATGAATTAATGATTTTTCAGCTTTTTGTTATTTTATTTTCTTTAATTTATTTTTTTGTTGTTTTCATTTACTTTGCTATTTAAAATTATACTACAGTAGGACCTTGTTTATCCGTGATTCGATTATCCGGCAAAATTATATTATTTTTTAACGACCATGCACAATTAGAACAAATCGAAAAGGCGGGAAAATCGATTATACAGAATGCTTCCGGTCCCGACCATCACGGAAAATCGAGGTCGCACTGTATATGTTTTATGTATTTTTGTTTTTGCGTGCATTTAACATTGACTCTTAATAAAACAATAATAATAATGAATTCATTCCTTATGTTCCGGCAACCAATAACTTTCGTTAACAATCACTTTTGTTGTGCTTTAACAAATGCTCCACCCACAAATTCTCCGTGTTGCAAATATACATACATATGTATATGTATGTATGTAGTACTATGTTGTTGGATAGATGGATGAATGATGATGCAGTTGCGAATACGGAATGAAAATTTTAGTGTGTTATGTTCTCTCGAGATTCAGTTTGCAAAAACTATTGCATTTGTAATAATGATTTGTATGAACACTGCTGATTAAAGTTGGACAGCTTGGTTTAAGTCAGTATATACAAGATATGCAAAGATATGTACACTAGTGGCTGAAACTAAAGCAACCCAATATACCCTCCCCACTTTAGAGGGGTTGTGCTAATGTTTGTAACTTACAACAAGTAAGAAAGTATAGTCGGGCGTGACCGACCATATGATACCCTACACCTTATGATATATATTAAATGTGATTTATTTTTCATAATAATTCATTGTTCCGATACATTTAAGCAATTTATGGAAGAAAAACTAATTATCTGAAAGAGGCTTTATATGGGGGCTAGGGGCAAATATGGACCAAGACTGATAAAGTTTTGTGAATCTATCTATATACAGTGACTTCCACAACTGTTCACAAAAACACAAAATTATAATACTTTTAGTATAAAAATTTTTCCAGCAAGATAAAAATTTCATTCTTCATATTTTAAATATATTACGTCCTGAAAAATTAACTAAGCCATACATTATAAAATTAAATTTGATTTTTGTAGACAAGAAGTGAAAAATGTAATCATGTTTTTGTGAACAGTATTGTAACCCTACTGATATATGGACATTTTATTGTAGCCAACTTTTGCTGTAATGATAGGTTTAAGACTCTTTTGAACGTTTGATGAAAAATATGTGTTAATTTTAGGTCATTATTCATTTATCGTCACCTAATGCTTTTTAAGGTTATGGGGCATTGGAAGTCTCATTATTTTGGTATATTTGTGCTTATTTGCAACATTTTTGGTTCGATTCCGCCTTGTTTATTGTTGAGGACAATTCAAACAGTTAATATAGTGGTCCTCAATATATTAGATGGTAATATAAATCTTTTGTTTTAGGTCACCGTCCTACATAATGAATGTTTAGTGTCGTTTACACTAAAGGATTTACGGAATTGGCAGGTAAGAACCCCTTGAAGTGTCTACATAGGGGATTGTTTTCAATATTCCTTCTATTTTTTTTTCTTCTTCCAAACTCTTCTCCATGAAACCAAACACAGATCAATAAAAATCCTACTCCAAAACTTTAGTGCATTTTTATACCACCATCAGTGGTGATAGAGGGTATATATAAGTTTGTCATTCCGTGTGTAACACTAAGAAATATTCATCTGAGACCCAACAAAGTATATATATTCTGGGTGCTGTCTGTCTGTGTAAAACACGCTCACGTTAAAACGAAGCAATATAATTTAACCAAATTCACCCAAAATATTCATTATTATCCGGTATAGTTCGGCATTGAAAATGAGCAAAATCGGTTCACATCGGGAAATGTTATGAATCAAAATTTAAAACAACTCCGAATAAAATAAGCATTTTTTACACATTCTGATGTAATTTTCTCGAAAACTATGCAAGATAATTTCATGAAAGTCATCATACATTTGCTTCTACACAAGATCTTGATTCCTGCTGAAAACTGCCTGAATCGGTCCATAATTTCATATACCTCCCATACAAAAGTACATATTCCCGGAAAACTAGTTTTTTGTTAATAACTTCCGTCATAATGTTGATATCCTCCTTTAAAAATTAAAACCTTATGTCAATAGAATTGATTGAGTGAAAAAATTTTCTGGATCGGTCCATAATTGGACATAGCTCTCATACAAGGTCCCCACCCGAAAATCACTTAAACGCGCATAACTCATTCCTAAATTAAGATATCCATATAAACTTTGGTACAAGTATTGCTCATATGCAAGGTTCCCTTCCGAAAATCACTTATACGCACATAACTCATTACTAAATTAAGACAGCCACATAAAATTTGGTACAATTATTGCTTATATGCACAGAAATATTACTCTGAATTTTTTTCCGATCGGTCCATAATTGGTCATAGCTCCCATACAAGGTCCTCTGCTGAAAATCACTTAAACGCACATAACTTATTACAAAATATTGATATTCATACATTTAGCACAAATATTGCTCTTATATACATAAGTTACACTATAAAATTATTTTACGATCGGTCCATATTTGGTCATAGCTCTATACTAGGTCCCCTCCAGAAAATCACTTAAATGCACAATAATGATATAGATACAGAATTTTGAAATTTTGTCTTTATATACATAATTGGTCAAAGCTCCCATACAAGGTCTTTTTACGAAAATCTCTTAAATGCACATTACTCATTACCAAATGAAGCTATTGATACAAAATTTGGGACAAATATTAGTTTGGTATACAAAAATTCTATTTCAAGATTTTTCCACGATCGGTCCGTAATATGGGTGCGGTTGGTGCCATGTAAGTGGCCCTTCAGAAAATCACTTGAACACATATTAGTTATTACTAAATTACGATATAGATACAAAATTTGACTGAAATATAGCTTTTATATACAGAAATTTGGCTTAAAGAATTTTTTACGATCGGTCTATAATTGGTCATATCTCCCATACTAGGTCCTGCCCCTAAAAGCAATGTAACCGTATTTAACTAGTTGCATTATTAATTTGTGTAGAATAAAATTATATATATGTATTTTGAAAATCCTTAAATCTTTCACACACATGCATACATACATGCACATTAAATATCGTTAAAGCATATCTTAGGGCGCTATAAAAATATAAAAGAAAATGGGGTTTGTAATGTTCAATAAATCTTTGAATTGTAAGAGATTTAAGCTGTTTAAATCTTGGGGTTTTTCTATTTAAGACATGAGAAAACTTATTTCTACAAATATTTGATCAATTAAAAAGGTATTAATATAAAAGTAGCTGGTGGAGGGTATTTAAGATTCGGCTCAGCCGAATATAGCACTCTAACTTGTTAGTATTTCTTTAGTTGGAGCTTTCCGCTAGGTCCCACTAACTGTAAATGTGACCAACAGGTCTGAAATAGTTTATTTTTACCACGATACGAGTTTCCATTGCTTAAACGTAAAATTGAATTGCTCTATGGCGAATTGACAGGGATTACTATTGATTTGGGGTTGGTTCCATGAAAAAAGGTTAAGAATCCTTAAGAAAATAGTCCGCATATTAAAGGCAGAACCATTAATTGATCCTTTAAGGGATTCTTATCTCCATATCCAGAAAGTCTTAGGGTGTGAACCACACTAAACTATCAGTATGCAAGACGGTGGCCATAAGCAAAAGGTTTATATAACCACCTAGGGACTTGAGAAGCACGGTATTAAATGTTTGTATTGGCCCCAACAATTATCAAGACGAAACCGAACCGAACTGTGATCTGCAGTCCCACATAATCTGGAAAAGCTTTAGAAGGCGATGAATTAAGAATGGGTTAAATTTGACAAATATTTTTTATGGAATTTAATTTAAAACATGCAAAAGAGACTTAAACCTATCATTAAAGCAAAAGTTAGTTCCAATAAATGATGATATATCCATGCGGAAAATAGCAAATATCCATATATCAGTATGGTTACAATAGTGTTCATAAAAACATGATTACATTCTTCACCCCTTTTCTACGAAAATAATATTTTTCAGGACGTAATATATTTAAAATATAAAGAATGAAATTTTTATCTTGCTGGAAAAATGTTTATACCCTACACCACTTTAGTAGGGAGGGTATATTGGGTTTGTGCTGATGTTTGTAACATACTAAAATATTCGTCCTATACCCACCTTAAAGTATATCAATCGGCTTAGAAGCGTTTTCTGAGTCGATTAAGCTATGTCCGTCCGTCTGGCCGGCTGTCCATGTAAACCTTGTGCGCAATGTACAGGTCGCAATTTTCAAGATAATTAGATGAATTTTTTGACCCAAGTACGAAGCCTATTGAAAATGGTTAAAATCGGTCCATTATTTCACCTAGCCCTCATACAACAGAACCCCCCGAAAAGGGCTTCTGAGCCCATAATTATATTAAATATACCTGTATATCGATAAAAAGCGGCACAACTAAGTTTTATATAAGCCTTGATGACCTTGCCAAATTTCATAAATATCGGACCTCATTTGACCCTAGCTCACTTACAAAGTCCCCCTTCAGAAAATTACTTGAATGTCCAAAATTATCATATAAATACAAATATCGCGATGAAATTCAGCACAAATAAATATTATATAAATATAAATGTATTCACAGCACGTTATCGGGCTTGGTCCTTTTTTCCCCTAGCCCCCCCATATAAAGCCTCTTTCAGAAAATTAGTTTTTCATTCATAAATTGCTTAAATATATCGGAATAAGGTAATATTGAAGATAAATGCTTTATTATGAAAAATAAATCACATTTAATATTCATAACTGGTGTAGGGATCATATGTTCGGTCACTCCCGACTATACTTTCTTACTTGTTTATACTAAAAATATTGTAATTTTGTGTTTTTGTGAACAGTTGTGGACTGTAAATAAAAATCAATGTATGTTTGTTTCTTTGTTTGTTTGTTTGTACCTTATAGGAGGCTAAACTACTGAACCGATCTTCTTGAAAGATCTTGATTCCTGCTGAAAACTGCCTGAATCGGTCCATAATTTCATATACCTCCCATACAAAAGTACATATTCCCTGAAAACTAGTTTTTTGTTAATAACTTCCGTCATAATGTTGATATCCTCCTTTACAAATTAAAACCTTATGTCAATAGAATTGATTGAGTGAAAAAATTTTCTGGATCGGTCAATAATTGGACATAGCTCTCATACAAGGTCCCCACCCGAAAATCACTTAAACGCGCATAACTCATTACTAAATTAAGATATCCATATAAAATTTGGTACAAGTATTGCTCATATGCAAGGTTCCCTTCCGAAAATCACTTATACGCACATAACTCATTACTAAATTAAGACAGCCACATAAAATTTGGTACAAGTATTGCTTATATGTACAGAAATATTACTGTGAATTTTTTTCCGATCGGTCCATAATTGGTCATAGCTCCCATACAAGGTCCTCTGCTGAAAATCACTTAAACGCACATAACTCATTACAAAATATTGATATCCATACATTTAGCACAAATATTGCTCTTATATACATAAGTTACACTATAAAATTATTTTACGATCGGTCCGTATTTGGTCATAGCTCTATACTAGGTCCCCTCCAGAAAATCACTTAAATGCACAATATTTATTGCCAAATAATGATATAGATACAGAATTTTGAAATTTTGTCTTTATATACATAATTGGTCATAGCTCCCATACAAGGTCTTTTTACGAAAATCTCTTAAATGCACATTACTCATTACCAAATGAAGCTATTGATACAAAATTTGGGACAAATATTAGTTTGGTATACAAAAATTCTATTTCAAGATTTTTCCACGATCGGTCCGTAATATGGGTGCGGTTGGTGCCATGTAAGTGGCCCTTCAGAAAATCACTTGAACACATATTAGTTATTACTAAATTACGAT
This sequence comes from Lucilia sericata, assembly GCF_015586225.1. Taxonomy (NCBI): domain Eukaryota; kingdom Metazoa; phylum Arthropoda; class Insecta; order Diptera; family Calliphoridae; genus Lucilia; species Lucilia sericata. The sequence continues at coordinate 132,629 of NW_023995182.1, read as the reverse complement.
ATAGATACAAAATTTAACTGAAATATAGTTTTTATATACAGAAATTTGGCTTAAAGAATTTTTTACGATCGGTCTATAATTGGTCATATCTCCCATACTAGGTCCTGCCCCTAAAAGCAATGTAACCGTATTTAACTAGTTGCATTATTAATTTGTGTAGAATAAAATTATATATATGTATTTTGAAAATCCTTAAATCTTTCACACACATGCATACATACATGCACATTAAATATCGTTAAAGCATATCTTAGGGCGCTATAAAAATATAAAAGAAAATGGGGTTTGTAATGTTCAATAAATCTTTGAATTGTAAGAGATTTAAGGTGTTTAAATCTTGGGGTTTTTCTATTTAAGACATGAGAAAACTTATTTCTACAAATATTTGATCAATTAAAAAGGTATTAATATAAAAGTAGCTGGTGGAGGGTATTTAAGATTCGGCTCAGCCGAATATAGCACTCTAACTTGTTAGTATTTCTTTAGTTGGAGCTTTCCGCTAGGTCCCACTAACTGTAAATGTGACCAACAGGTCTGAAATAGTTTATTTTTACCACGATACGAGTTTCCATTGCTTAAACGTAAAATTGAATTGCTCTATGGCGAATTTCCGAAATATCCATAATATTTTGACAGGGATTACTATTGATTTGGGGTTGGTTCCATGAAAAAAAGTTAAGAATCCTTAAGAAAATAGTCCGCATATTAAAGGCAGAACCATAAATTGATCCTTTAAGGGATTCTTATCTCCATATCCAGAAAGTCTTAGGGTGAACCACACTAAACTATCAGTATGCAAGACGGTGGCCATAAGCAAAAGGTTTATATAACCACCTAGGGACTTGAGAAGCACGGTATTAAATGTTTGTATTGGCCCCAACAATTATCAAGACGAAACCGAACCGAACTGTGATCTACAGTCCCACATAATCTGGAAAAGCTTTAGAAGGCGATGAATTAAGAATGGGTTAAATTTGACAAATATTTTTTATGGAATTTAATTTAAAACATGCAAAAGAGACTTAAACCTATCATTAAAGCAAAAGTTAGTTCCAATAAATGATGATATATCCATGCGGAAAATAGCAAATGTCCATATATCAGTATGGTTACAATAGTGTTCATAAAAACATGATTACATTCTTCACCCCTTTTCTACGAAAATAAAATTTTTCAGGACGTAATATATTTAAAATATAAAGAATGAAATTTTTTTCTTGCTGGAAAATGTTTATACCCTACACCACTTTAGTAGGGAGGGTATATTGGGTTTGTGCTGATGTTTGTAACATACTAAAATATTCGTCCTATACCCACCTTAAAGTATATCAATCGGCTTAGAAGCGTTTTCTGAGTCGATTAAGCTATGTCCGTCCGTCTGGCCGGCTGTCCATGTAAACCTTGTGCGCAATGTACAGGTCGCAATTTTCAAGATAATTAGATGAATTTTTTGACCCAAGTACGAAGCCTATTGAAAATGGTTAAAATCGGTCCATTATTTCACCTAGCCCTCATACAACAGAACCCCCCGAAAAGGGCTTCTGAGCCCATAATTATATTAAATATACCTGTATATCGATAAAAAGCGGCACAACTAAGTTTTATATAAGCCTTGATGACCTTGCCAAATTTCATAAATATCGGACCTCATTTGACCCTAGCTCCCTTACAAAGTCCCCCTTCAGAAAATTACTTGAATGTCCAAAATTATCATATAAACACAAATATCGCGATGAAATTCAGCACAAATAAATATTATATAAATATAAATGTAATCACAGCACGTTATCGGGCTTGGTCCTTTTTTCCCCTAGCCCCCCCATATAAAGCCTCTTTCAGAAAATTAGTTTTTCATTCATAAATTGCTTAAATATATCGGAATAAGGTAATATTGAAGATAAATGCTTTATTATGAAAAATAAATCACATTTAATATTCATAACTGGTGTAGGGTATCATATGTTCGGTCACTCCCGACTATACTTTCTTACTTGTTTATACTAAAAATATTGTAATTTTGTGTTTTTGTGAACAGTTGTGGACTGTAAATAAAAATCAATGTATGTTTGTTTCTTTGTTTGTTTGTTTGTACCTTATAGGAGGCTAAACTACTGAACCGATCTTCTTGAAATTTTCACTGTGTATTCCTCTATGTCTGGAAGGAACAATAGGCTACTTTTTGTTTTGAAATTTCAAGTGGGCGAGATGCCACGCCCATAAACAAATTTATAATAAAAATGGAATATCTGAGACTGTAACGTCGTAACAGTCCTCAAATTTTGCAGTACCGAATTTCACATTCATATGAATATTTGAGACAAGAATGGGCGGCCACGCCCCTTAAAAACAAGGTAAATAATTAAACTCAAATATCTGGTAACCTACAATATCTATATTCCCTAAACTTTGTGCATATATTTATTTCTATTCTATGCCAAAAATAGGCTTTTCAGTTATAGTAAGCGTGGCACTTCCCACACAGAGATTATAATGAAATTTGTATATCTGGCAAACTATAATATGTAGAATCATGAAACTTTGTAGGAATACTTATGTTTGGTATACTAATATTTATGGGCGTGTCATCTCTCATACAAAGTTGATTATCTAGGATACTATATAAACTAGAATCGTTAAATTTTGTTTGAAAAACAACAATATCAATGTAAATAATTGAAACAAAGGTGGGTGGACCAGCAAAAGCGGGCGTGCACCCACATATACATTTTTGAACTATAAAATACAGATCCCTCATATGGTGTACAATAAAGTATACCACTAATATAAATATTTCAAACTTTACCCCTTAAATAACTTATCAAATAGTTTACTAATAATGGTACTATCGAAATGTATGTGTATGGGCAAAAAACGCTAGCTATAATGGAGGAGGCCTATAAATATGAAAAATATAATTTTTAAGTGTATCAAAGAATATTATGTATACATATATTTATATAAATACAAGGAGGACTATATTTCATTGATGCGCCAGGAGGAACCGGAAAAACTTTTCTCATCTCATTGATTTTAGCTAAAATTCGTTCACAAAAGAATATTGCCTTAGCCATTGCGTCATCAGGTATTGCAGCAACACTTTTAGATGGAGGCAGAACTGCGCATTCTGCACTCAAATTACCATTACCAAAAAAAATTCTTCAATGGGTAAAATCTTACAAACATGTAAAATAATAGTGTGGGCTGAATGCACCATGGCCAACAAAAAATCATTAGAAGCGCTTGATTGCACTTTAAAGGACATGAGAAGTAATTCTAATTTATTTGGAGGTGCATTAATTCTTTTAGAGGGGGATTTTCGCCAGACACTTCCTGTGATACCTGGTTCAACACCGGATGATGAACTCAATGCATGCCTGAAATCATCATATCTCTGGCAATATGTTCACACGTTAAAATCGACAACAAACATGCGTGTACAGTGTTCACACGTTAAAATTGACAACAAACATGCGTGTACAGTTGCAAAATGATGATTCAACTTCAGGATTTGCAAAACAATTGCTGGATTTACGAAATTCACCCAACCACAAATGGTGTAAAGTTTCCCTCTAACTTTTGCAGGATCACACAATCAAAGGAAGAACTAATAAATTGTGTTTTTTCCAGATCTTCAACGTAATGTCAAAAATAGACAGTGGTTAGTTAGTGTGCTTTACTGGCACCCAAAAACATTGACGTTAATTGCATCAATAATATTATTTTGAATACAATCGATGGTAATTTAAAAACATATAAATCCATCGCTACTGTTACGAATAATGATGATGTCGTCAATTATCCTGTAGAATTTTTGAATACACTTGATTTACAAGGCTTTCCATCCCACGAATTGAAGTTGAAAATTGGCGTTCCAATTATTTTATTGCGAAATATTGACCCACCACGTCTTTGTAATGGTACTCGATTAACAGTTAACAAATTGATAAACAACTTAATCGAAGCAACGATAATAACTGGCCAATATAAAGGAACGGATGTCTTACTACCTCGGATCCCAATGACAACATCGGAAATGCCATTTGACTTTAAACGGTTGCAATTTCCTATACGTTTGGCATTCGCGATGACAATAAAAAATCTCAGGGTCAATCCCTGCAAGTGTGTGGAATAAATCTCGAAAATCCATGCTTCTCACATGGTCAGCTTTATGTTGCATGCTCGCGAGTTGGGAAACCTTCAGATTTGTATATCTACGCGCCTGAGGGGAAAACGAAAAATATTGTATATCCCAAGGCTTTAGAATAAGAAATAATTATTAGGCAAAATTGTAATTGTAAATATTAAGTAAATTATATTTTAGTAATTTTGTAATATTTTGTACATTTATACTAATGAATAGGAATAAGAAATAATTATTAAGAAATAATGTAAATATCAATAAAATATTTCAAATACCAAACTTTTCAAATACCAAACTTTCTTTGTCTTATTACTTTATGGTTTTGGATACTGACAAACAAATATTAATAAAATTTTCCTAAACAAGTTAGAGTGCTATATTCGGCAGAGCCGAATCTTAAATACCCTCCACCAGCTACTTTTATATTTATAGTTTTTTAATTGATCAAATATTTGTAGAAATAAGTTTTCTCATGTCTTAAATAGATTTTCTTTTATATTTGTATAGCGCCCTTAGATATGCTTTAACGATATTTAATAATGTGCATGTATGCATGTGTGTGAAAGATTTAAGGATTTTCAAAATACATATATATAATTTTGTTCTACACAAATTGTTTTTAGGGGCAGGACCTAGTATGGGAGATATGACCAATTATAGACCGATCGTAAAATATTCTTTAAGCAAAATTTCTGCACATAAAAACTAAATTTCAGTCAAATTTTGTATCTATATCGTAATTTAGTAATAAGTAATGTGTGTTCAAGTGATTTTCTGAAGGGACACTTGCATGGGACCGACCGCACCCATGTTATAGACCGATCATGAAAAAATCTTGAAATAGAATTTTTGTATACCAAACTAATATTTGTGCCAAATTTTGTATCAATAGCTTTATTTGGTAATGAGTAATGTGCGTTTAAGAGATTTTCGTAAAAGGACCTAGGAGCAATTATGTATATAAAGACAAAATTTAAAAATTCTGTATCTATATCTTTATTTGGCAATGAATATTGAGCATTTAAGTGATTTTCGGGAGGTGACCGTGTATGGGAGCTGTGACCAAGTATGGACAGATCGGAAAAAAAAATTCATAGTAATATTTCTATATGTGAGAGCTATACTTGTACCAAACTTTATATGGATATTTTAATTTAGTAATGAGTTATGTGTGTTTAAGTGATTTTCGGGAGGGGACCTTGTATGGGAGCTATGACCAATTATGGACCGATCGGAAAAAAATTTCATAGTAATATTTCTGTATGCGAGAGCAATAATTGTACCAAATTTATATGGATATCTTGATTTAGTGATGAGTTATATGCGTTTAAGTAATTTTCGGGAAGGGACCTTGTATGGGAGCTATGACCAATTATGAACCGATCGGAAAAATATTTCATAGTAATATTTCTGTGCATATTAGCAATACCTATTCCATATTTTATATGGATATCTTAATTTAGTAATGAGTTATGCGCGTTTAAGTGATTTTCGTTAAGGGTCCTTGTATAGGAGCTATGACCAATTATGGACCGATCGCAAAAAAATTGCATAAAAATATTTCTGTATATGAGAGCAATACAAATTTTATATGGATATCTTAATTTAGTAATGATTTATGTGCTTTTAAGTGATTTTCGGGAGGGGACCCTGTATGGGAGCTATGACCAATTATGGACCGATCGGAAAAAACTTTCACAGTAATAGTTTTGTGCATATGAGCAATACTTTTTCCAAATTTTATATGGATATCTTAATTTAGTAATGAGTTATGCGCGTTTAAGTGATTTTCGGGAGGGGACCTTGTATGGGAGTCATGTCCAATTATGGACCGATCCAAAAAATGTTTTCTCGCTATGAATTCTATTGACATAGGATTTTAATTTGTAAAATTTTGTGAAGATATCAACATTTTAACGGAAGTTATGAACAATAAACTCATTTTCCGGGAATATGTACTTTTGTATGGGAGGTATATGAAATTATGGACCGATTCTGGCAATTTTCAGCAGGAATCAATATCTTGTGTAGAAACGAATGTATGATGACTTTCATGAAATTATCTTGCATAGTTTTCGAGAAAATTACATCAGAATGTGTAAAAAATGCTTATTTTTTCGGAGTTGTTTTAAATTTTGATTCATAACTTTTCCCGATGTAAACCGATTATTTTCAATACCAAACTGTACCGGATAATAATGAATATTTTGGGTGAATTTCGTTAATTTCCATTGTTTCGTTTTAACGTGAGCGTGTTTTAGACAGACAGACAGACGGACGGACAGACGGACATAGCTAAATCGACTCAGAATTTCATAAGGACCCAGAATATATATGCTTTGTTGGGTCTCAGATGAATATTTCTTGGTGTTACACATAGAATGACAAAGTTATATATACCCTCTATCACCACTGATGGTGGTGGAGGGTATAATAAAAAAAGTATATCAATACATTTTGAATATTTCTTATTTTATATCGACAAGAGTGGCAAACGGGTTTTAGCTAGTATATTTATATATTTATTTGTGCTGAATTTCATCGCGATATTTGTGTTTATAAGATAATTTTTGGACATTCAAGTAATTTTCGGAAGGGGACTTTGTAGGTCAAATGAGGCCCGATCTTTATGAAATTTGGCAAGGTCATCAAGGCTTTTATAAAACTTAGTAGTGCCGTTTTTTATCGATATACAGGTATATTTAACATAATTATGAGCTCAGAAGCCCCTTTCGGGTGGTTCTGTTGTATGGAGGTTAGGTGAAATAATGGACCTATTTTAACCATTTTCAATCCCCTTAGTCGCACTGAAAGGGGATTTTTGACGCAAAAAGTGTCAACGTAGGTAAAATCATTTTTATATTTTTGTATTTAAATGTGAATTAAATTGGTAAATAAATCAAAATAATTAACCACATTTTATTTAGTAATCTTATCCTATCCTATATATATATAAAACAGACTGTTTGTTTGTGTGTTTGTTTGCTACGCTTTCACGGCAAAACTACTGAACCGATTTACATGAAATTTGGACCGCCAATTGGTCTAACCCCAGGGGAACAATAGGCTATATAAGATCTTGATCGGATGTCACGCCCATTTTTACGCCCACTTTTTGTAAAAAAAAACTACTAAACTGATTAAACTGAAATTTTGCATACCGATAGGTATAAGCTTGGAAAGAACTATAGGCTATATATAAGAACTTGATCCGATGCCACGCCCCTTTCTTATCCTATAATTATATGAAAGAGAAAGTTTGTTACGCTTTCATGGACAAACTGCTGAACCGATTTTCATGAAATTTAGAACACTAATAGTTCCATTCTAAAGTGGAACAATAGGCTATATAAAATCATGATTTGACGTCAGCGTCTTATGCTCACTTTTTTCTATATAATTGTTATAGAAAATTTTTATTCGAGACTTACAGAAAACTACTGAACCGATTTTCACAAAATTTGGTATACCGATCTCAGAATCTGGATAGGACGCCACGCGTCTTTTTACACCAACTTTTTGTAAATAATTATTAAACCAAATTTACGTTCAGGCATACAAAAAACTACTGATCCGATTTTTATGAAATCTGTTATAATGAATGTTGTGGAATGAACAGTACGACACATTACATCTTCAAAACATATAATATATAATAATAAATATATAAACTCAGAAGTTAAAAAAATTTCTACATGGTATTGATTGGATGCTAGGCACATTTCTATGTTCACATTTTGAATAACACCATCAGTGGTGATAGAGGGTATATATAAGTTTGTCATTCCGTGTGTAACACCAAAAAATATTCATCTGAGACCTAACAAAGTATATATTCTGGGTCCTTATGAAATTCTGAGTCGATTTAGCTATGTCCGTCTGTCTGTCTGTCTGGTTAAAACACGCTCACGTTAAAACTAATCAAATGAAATCAACCAAATTCACTGAGAATATTCATTGTTTTCCTAAGCAGTTTGGTGTTGAAAATCAGCAAAATTCGTTCACAACGTAAAAAGTTATGAGAAAAAATTTCAGATTACCTAAAAAAAATTAAGTTTTTTCCCTAATTCTTGAGTAGTTTTCTCAGAAACTACCAAAGATAATTCGACAAATTTTGTCACAGATAATTTTTTCCGTCTATAGATTAATTATGTTTAAAATTGTAACAATCGATCCAAAATTTCCCATATCCCCCATACAAAGGTACATATTCCCGGAAATTAATTTATCGTTAATAACTTCCTCAAATATATCGGTATCAACACAAAATTTTGTTATTTTGTTATTTTTGTTATTTTGTTATTTATTATTTTACATGAACATATTTTATTGATAAATAAAGCTATCGGGATAAATTTCGACATGAATATGTTTTGTATATACATAAATTATTCTAAGGAATTTTTTTCCGGATCGGTCCATAATTGGTCCTAGGTCCCATATAAGGTTCACATCCGAAAGTCAATTAAACGCACATAACTCATTACAAAATATTGATATCCATACATTTAGCACAAATATTACTCTTATATACATAAATTACACTATAAAATTGCTATACGATCGGTCCATATTTGGTCATAGCTCTATACTAGGTCCCCTCCAGAAAATCACTTAAATGCACAATATTCATTGCCAAATAATGATATAGATACAGAATTTTGAAATTTTGTCTTTATATACATAATTGGTCATAGCGTCTTTACGAAAATCTCTTAAACGCACATTACTCATTACCAAATAAAGCTATTGATACAAAATTTGGCACAAATATTAGTTTGGTATACAAAAATTCTATTTTAAGATTTTTTCACGATCGGTCCATAACATGGGTGCGGTCGGTGCCATGTAAGTGGCCCTTCAGAAAATCACTTGAACACACATTACTTATTACTAAATTACAATATAGATACAAAATTTGACTGAAATATAGCTTTTATGTACAGAAATTTTGCTTAAAGAATTTTTTACGATCGGTCTATAATTGGTCATATCTCCCATACTATGTCCTGCCCCTAAGAGCGCTTTAACCGTATTTAACTAGTTGCATTATCAATTTGTGTAGAACAAAATTATATATATTTATTTTGAAAATCATCAATAGCCACTTCAGGTTACCCGGAGGAGTCAAATCCAACTAGCGGGGATGTTCGCTGGAAGACAGTTTAAATGGATGACAATGATTGAGGTTATCCAAATAAACCTCCATCGGAGCGAGACAGCTACCAACGCTCTGATGGCTAAAATTAACACAGGTAAGATACATATAGCTTTAATCCTGGATTAAATCACGTAAATTTCCAACTTTTCTACGCTGATACAGGGTCTCGACCGAGAACATGTATCTTATGTCACAAGAATTTATGTTTTCTCCTCTCAACAGGATTATCCACATCGGATGCAACGGTACTGAAGCAAGGTCGTGGCAACATATACCTTGCATCTGTTTACCTGCCTTTCGATTCTCCGACACTACCACCAACGTCGGAGCTGATGAAACTGGTCGAAGAGGCACAAAGGCAAAATAAGAAAATTGTAATAGGTTGTGATGCCAACTCCCACCATGTAGCTTGGGGTAGTACAAACACCAATCGCAGGGGACAAGCCCTTATGGATTTCCTTAATACTAAAGACTTGATCACATCGAACTTAGGTAATAAAGCTACCTTCGTCAATAGAATCAGAGAAGAAGTATTAGATATAAATATATGTTCAGAAGAGCTTATAAACGAAATTCAGGATTGGAGAGTTTCGGACGAGCACTCCTTTTCTGACCATCGGTACATAAGATTCAAAATACTATGGCCGCCACCAAAGCCGATAAAGTTTCGGAATAAGTCTAAAACTAATTGGACAATGTTCAGGTCGTTACTAAAGAACCGTTTATGTCAGAACACTTTTCAATGTCGAAGTAAAGAGGACATAGACGCCAAAGTAGAAATGCTCACAAGTGCCTTGGTTGAATCGTTCGAGGACAGCTGCCCTCTGCGATAGCGGAGATCTGCCCAGGAGAAACCCTGGGTAACCGGGGAGATCCGGAACCTTGGTAAGACTCTTCGCAAACTATTTAACCGGGCACGGCGTAAAAAGACCACAGTATACTGGGATGAGTATCGTAAACTTGGTGAATATAAGAAAATTGTTCGTAAAGCCAAACGAGACTCCTGGAAACTTTTCTGTGAACAGGTAGACAGCGTAAATGACGTATCGAAGATACAAAAATTCCTATCCAAAACTCATGTCCAACCAGAATCTGTCGTCGATGATATGGGCTGGAGGATATGGAGGAGACAATGAAACTCCTAATGGACTCTCATTTTCCACCCGGTATATCGAATAACATAGATGAACCGATATTGGAGGAAGGGGAGGCTAACACGGAAATTGTAATTACATCTTATATGGTTAAAGGGGCAATCAAGAGCTTCGCTCCATATAAAGCTGCAGGGCCGGATGGCATTTTCCCGGCACTCTTACAGATGGAGGCGGGACTGGTTTCCGTACATCTGTCTCAAATATTCACTGCATGCTTGAAATTCACATATACCCCCATTAAATGGCAGGATGCAAGGGTAATATTTATACCTAAACCAGGGAAACCTAGCTATTCGACACCTAAGTCTTATCGACCGATAAGTCTTACGTCCTTCCTACTTAAAACTTTGGAACAGATAGTTGATAGTATGGTGAAAAGCAGTATACCTGACAAAGACCTAAAATTTAAGCAGCATGCTTATGTAAAGGGACGATCGGTGGAAACCGCTTTAAACGAAGTTGTCCACTACATAGGTGCATCCTTTGATAGCAAACTGTATACACTGGCGGTATGCATTGACATCGAAGGCGCCTTCAATAACGTGCACACTGATACCCTTATCCAATCCCTAGACCAGTTTTATGTTGACCGGGTGCTCCGTAACTGTATCAACCACATGCTAAGGAACAGATGGATAAGCTGCGAGATGTACGATATAACTATCAGGAAAAATGTATTTCGCGGTATACCACAGGGTGGCGTTTTGTCACCTTTACTCTGGGTTACCACGATTAATAGCCTCCTAAGGACCCTAACTGAGAAGGGACTTAGACCTGTCTGCTATGCAGACGATGTCGTAATACTTTTAAAGGGTGTTCACACGGTGAACAAATAGTACCCATTTTACCCAACACTTTACCCTCAGCATCCCATCACTGGTGAATTGAACTGCAGCCAACTTCAACTGCGATTGATAGAAAAAAAGAGGAGAAGAAGTTAAACAAACAACCTATATACAGTGTGAAAGCCAAAACCCAAAAGCACCAATATCAACCCTTAAACCTAAACTTAAAACTAAATCTTAATAAATAAGTTAACAAATCTAAAACAGATAATCATAAAACTTACTTAAAAATCTAAAAAACTATTTAAAACCTAAACCTAATTAAAACTTAATACTATTTAAAACATAAAGTTAAATAAATAGTTAAAAGAATAAAATCTATTTAAAACTTAAGGCTAAAATAAATAGTTAAAAGTCTAAAATAAAACCTACTCTAAATTGAAATATCCAAACTGTGAATTAAACCCTAAAACTGGAATCCTAACCCTAAATTTATAAATAAATATATATATATATATATATACGTTTTATAACGTTTTAAAATAAATTACCCAAGTGTTGTTATTTATTACAAGTTTTATTTTACCCTTATTACACATACCCCCTAACCCGTCAAAACAAAGGGAAAGGATCCAAATTACTTGTGTAGAAGAGCTGAGGTAGCTCTGAATACGGCCTTGAGCTGGGCTCAACCGAGAGGCCTCAATGTTAACCCGGCAAAAACGGAAATCTGTCTTTTCACAAGAAAGACAAAAATGTGTACGTATACTGAACCTTGCTTCCTGGGCAAGAAGATACCAGTGACAGACAAAGTTAAGTACTTAGGTGTAATCCTCGACCGGAAATTAAAATGGAGACACCACATAGAGGATAGGATAAACAAGGCACATCGGTGCTGGGCGATATGTAGGAGAACTATAGGCATGAAATGGGGTCTTAGTCCTATTATGACAAATTGGCTTTATAAAAGTGTAATTAGACCAATTCTAGCTTATGCTTCAATAATCTGGTGGACTGCTTTAGACAAAAAGTGCAATATCAAACTACTACAGGGAGTTCAGCGTACATGCTGCTTGGGTATAAGTGGTGCCATGTGTACTACATCAACCAAGGCTCTGGAAACGTTGCTAGATATTCCACCCATTGAAACATATTTAAGATAAGAGGCGGCGATTACAGCCGAACGGCTCTTTACTTTAGGCGAACTGGCCAAAAGCGGTTATAGGACACGTCATTAATGTATACTGGACACATTGGAAGGTTATACACAATCATCGGACGTGCCTGATCGTATACCAGACACAGAATATGTCGGAAACTTTGAAACGCTGATCCCAGATAGAATGTCTTGGTCAAGCGGAACATTAGAGCAAATACCATTAGGATTCCGTTGTTACAAGGATGGCTTTAAATTGGGGGACAAAGTGGGGCTGGGTTTTTATATTGAAGACCCAGAAACAGAAATATACCACCGTTTACCAAATCATAACACAAGCTTCCAGGCAGAAGTACGAGCAATAACGGAATGCGTAAATTGGATTAGAAAAAATATGGCGCCCACAGCGCTTAATATATTTACCGACAGCCAGAAGGCAATTAGGGCGATATTAGGCGATAGAACTAAATCTAAGACCGTATTGGATTGTAAGAAAGCTTTAACTGAATACTCTACCAAGGGTAAGGTTCACATCATATGGGTACCAGCCCACTCGGGAGTAGTCGGTAACGAAAGGGCGAATGTAATAGCTTTAAAGGGAAGGGAGCTCGAGGCAGTTAACTTGACAAACGCAAAACCATTCGACGCAACAAAAGCTGAACTAAAAATATGGGTGAGAGAATCCCATAAGGCCTCTTGGAATAATGAAACAGTGGGTAGAACCACGAAGATCCTATGGGGTGACCCTGATGAGAGCAAGATGAAAAATCTCCTCAAAATGAGCAAGTCTGAAGTTAGTATGATGGTACGTATTCTGAGTGGACACACAGGACTACGAGCGCATCTATGCAAAATTGGACGTGCGGATTCAGACGAATGTAGAGCATGTGGAGAGGACAGTGAAACTCTGGAGCACTTTCTTTGCCACTGCCAGGCATTCGTCGAAGTTAGATCCAAGTATCTTGGAAGTGATGTTATTCCGGAAATAACATTCATGACTAACACTGATTGGAAGATTCTTAGGAATTACGTTCAGGAAACTGAGTTTCTGAACACTGAAAAATAATTTTTTTTTTAAGATTCGGCTCAGCCGAATATAGCACTCTGACTTGTTTTGTTTTAAATTTAAGTTTTCATTAATTTTCATATTAAATTTACGATTGTCTTCTTCTTTTTTATAAAATATGCATTGTTTTGATAACAAACAGTGAAGTTTTCTGTTCTTTTGTATGGCAACACTGCGAAGTTTAATCTTGTACTCAAACACATCAAAGGGGATTAACATAAGATTAAATTTATTTTTTGATTAACTAATCTGATTATTAATTCGCATTCGATTACCATCTCAAAAACCCGCACTAATTTTCTTAAATTTAATCTAAATTTTGATAATAATTTAACATAATCTAAACTTAATTTCTAATTTTATTTTATTAACTTAATTTTATCTGAAATTAAACTTAATCATAACTTAAATTAACTTAAAATTGTAATAATACTTAACACTAACATACTTACATAATTATTATTAAAACTTAAAAAATTATAAAACTATGAGAATTTAAGATTCAAAATCATAATTGAAACCCAAATTCAGCATAACTTCAGGCCTGTTGTCATCGTTGGCTTATGTATGGTAAGTTTTAAATTGAGTTTACTGTTCATTTAAATTCTCTAAGTATTTAAGTGTTCTAAATTGAATATTTTTTTGTTGATGTTAAAACAATTATGTTTTTAACATAATGTCGTAAATTATTATGTTAACAACATTTGAAAGTAAACTTCAAAATTTTCATTGTTAAATATTTCAATTTAGAATACTTAAAAATAATACAAATAAATTACACTACACAACAAAAATTAACCAATAATTTTTATTAGTGTTAAATATGAAGTTTTTAAACATGTTTATTTTATATTTTAATAATAAATTTGTTTAATTATTAGACTTTAATAATGACAATTTAAATTAATTTTTATACCCACCATCAAAAAAGATGGGGGGTATATTGATTTTGTCATTCCGTTTGCACAGTGGGGCAGAATGGAAATTTTTTGGAAATAAATCTGGCATTTCTAAACGGCTGATCCGATCGGGATAAAATTTGGCGTGAGCGTAGCCAAGGAGTATTCGAGTTTAAGTTTTTAAGATGAACCCTGCAGATGCCCCAGGGACGGCGCTGTGGCGGCTCAAAGTAGGGTACCTACGACATGTACAATTTTTAAACTCGTGCCATTTTTTTGTTTTTCACCCAAATACAAAGATTTTTATATTTTGTGAAAGCGCTCGACGAGATCTTGAAAAAACATGCTTGGACATACTACTTATCTCTTATAATATCCGAGTTATAGGCATTTAAAAATTTAGTGATACAAAATTTACCATACCTTGGTCCGCCTTTTTTTGAATACCGGGCGTAATTTTGGACCAAATGGACTCAATTTTTTCTTGTTAGTTAGACAACAAAATTTCCAATAATATACAAATTTCAGATCAATATCGTTTACAGATCCAAAAATATACGTTTTTTAATTTAAAAATTCAAAAAATTTAGATTTTTGGCGTTTTTTTGCCAAAAATGTGTCTTAACTCTTTTATTAATAAAATAAAATTTTTATTAAGAACATATAACAATTTTATAGTTTTCTAAAAGGTATCTTTACGCAGAACGCTTTGGCGTAAAAAACTTGTCCTATTTTTTGTCAAAACTTCAAATTTGGGCGACATGTTCTAAAATCCCAAAGCTGGGATCAGAAAACTGAAAGCAGTTTTGGAAACCTCAATATGTTTTCTATTTACTCCAAAAGTATTTTCCCAGCCCTGAAAGAAATGTGGACCCTATGGGCAAAAAAGTAAAAAATCCCATTTTTGGGATTTTCATTCCTATTTTTGGGAATTGCGGGATGCCCTTTGACCTTTTCAATTTTTTTTTGCATATTCTTATTTGAAATGACAAATTTAACAAGCGTTGAAAATTTCATTGAGTTTTGTTCATAAATAAAGATTTTGTCATATATTACATATTTGTTTAATTTCTAAAACTATGATTTATATCAAAATTTTAATAGGATCGCAGATAGCTACAACAATTTAGTCCATATTTATCCCTTAATATCATTTTTTAGTTAGATATGGAAATTCTCGACCCTTTACAAAAAATTTCAAGCCAATATCTCAATTACATTCAAAAATATGTTCATTTAAACCTGTGTCCTTTAATTTCATCTTTTTCATATTTTAGTATTAAGTATGACAGAACATACATTTGGTGTTGAATAAAATATTTGGACAATTTTTAAAAATCATTTAGTTAATTATTTTATTATAATATTGTATATAAAATAAAAAAAAATTATAATTTTATTATGAGCCACGCACAACAACACCTAAATCACCCCACACAAATTACCTTTCCCGCCCACCGAAATATAAAACACAATTTAATACAATATCATCAGTTAGTATAATAGCTTTTTTATTTGAACTGTTTATCTTAAACATAATACAATTAATTCTTACAACCTACTTATATAGTTAATTCCTAACACTACTTATTTTCTATAAAATAATCTGTCATATCGGTATACATATCCAGAAGGTAATATAAGTCCTTTAAATCTTCCTTGTTTTGAGATGATAGAGTTTCATAACAAATCCATCTTTTTCGCATAGTTGAAAGAACAGGATCAGAAGATAGAAGTAAACTATTAAAAAGTATTTTCCCAGCCCTGAAAGAAATGTGGACCCTATGGGCAAAAAAGTAAAAAATCCCATTTTTGGGATTTTCATTCCTATTTTTGGGAATTGCGGGATGCCCTTTGACCTTTTCAATTTTTTTTTTGCATATTCTTATTTGAAATGACAAATTTAACAAGCGTTGAAAATTTCATTGAGTTTTGTTCATAAATAAAGATTTTGTCATATATTACATATTTGTTTAATTTCTAAAACTATGATTTATATCAAAATTTTAATAGGATCGCAGATAGCTACAACAATTTAGTCCATATTTATCCCTTAATATCATTTTTTAGTTAGATATGGAAATTCTCGACCCTTTACAAAAAATTTCAAGCCAATATCTCAATTACATTCAAAAATATGTTCATTTAAACCTGTGTCCTTTAATTTCATCTTTTTCATATTTTAGTATTAAGTATGACAGAACATACATTTGGTGTTGAATAAAATATTTGGACAATTTTTAAAAATCATTTAGTTAATTATTTTATTATAATATTGTATATAAAATAAAAAAAAATTATAATTTTATTATGAGCCACGCACAACAACACCTAAATCACCCCACACAAATTACCTTTCCCGCCCACCGAAATATAAAACACAATTTAATACAATATCATCAGTTAGTATAATAGCTTTTTTATTTGAACTGTTTATCTTAAACATAATACAATTAATTCTTACAACCTACTTATATAGTTAATTCCTAACACTACTTATTTTCTATAAAATAATCTGTCATATCGGTATACATATCCAGAAGGTAATATAAGTCCTTTAAATCTTCCTTGTTTTGAGATGATAGAGTTTCATAACAAATCCATCTTTTTCGCATAGTTGAAAGAACAGGATCAGAAGATAGAAGTAAACTATTAAAAATATCTTCATTCTGTGATTGCCTGGAGCATTTTCTTGAGCTGAATAGTTGAACATGCTTAAAATCTCGATTTCTCGCTTTCTGGGCTTCTTCTGTTAACTCTCCAAGTGGAAGAATATTCGATTCAATTATTATTTGACCATGACACAATACTTTGTGTACTGTTGGTGTTAGTTCCCTCCATGGATACAGAGATACAAGTAATTTAGAAATTTCAGATGTGTATTCCCCAAATCGATTTTCATTAATTTTATGTTTACTATTCAGTGCCATTAAAATAGTTTTAACTCTTCGAAGCAACTCCTTGTCGATTCCAGTTATTTTTGAAGTAATTTCAAAATCACGAAAAAACCTTCTCGACGTATTACCGTCATTTGTACTACCGCAACTTGAAAGTGGTTTGTCGATGTTTAATCCCATCTGAACTTTAAATTCTTCTTGGATTCTGCTTTTTTCCGCAGCTCTCAGTTCTTTCAATTCTTCATTATTTTTTGTTGATTTAGTAGGATAGTTTGTTTTTTTTTTTTTTTTCCTGGATCGCCTTGTATGATGGTAATATATTGTGTCCTTTTTCATGCAGAGCTTTCCTTAATATTTGGTACTTATTTCGACTGAGACCCAGTTCCAACATAAGCGCTATTGCTTCCTCTTCAGTAAAATTTGATTATGATGTTGGAGTTGGTATACTTGCCACAATTCGCTTAAGTCGTTTGGTGATGCATTAGGAAGAATAGTTGCAATATGTACGACATCCATATGTTGGTTTTCCTTTTTCAGCATTTCGTTAAATGTATCAGCAATTTCCTCATTTGAGATTGAAAAAAGTTTTTGTGTGACCCTCTTTTTTTTTACCTTGAACATAAGTCTTCGTATGACTTGCAAGGCGCTCCTGTTGATGTGTTGTAAGTTGAGATTTCCGTAGTAGTTTCCATCCAACTACAAAATTTTAATCGAAATTTCTTTTGATTTCCATCCACAGACTTACTTTTTACATCAAAAAGATTTAAAAAGTTTTCCATTTTTGATATGCCTGTTTTGTCTACTTTTCTACTATATGTAGTTTTTATATAATTTGAAATGTCTTCAATTCTTTCTGGCCCTTTTGAAGATATACTCCATAAAACGGAACACAACTCTTCGTACTTTAATGTAATCTTCATTGTAGATTTATTAAATATGGTACTTAAAATCTGAGAAGTTTACTTATATACCAATTCTTGTCATTTCCGATACAGGTATTCCAAAGTAAAAAATTACGAATTGTCTACCTATTAACATTTAGGACTATATTACTATAACCTGTAATTCAGTCATTGATATTTCTTATTAGTGAATGAATCGAAATTATCATTACCTGTATATTTTTACCTACATGATCATAAACGAAACAGAACGAAATGATCTGTCGAAAAAATTTAGGTAAAAAATAGTTATAAATTTTTGAAAATTTAAGCATAATAAGACCTTTCAATTATAAGGATAAGCAAACAAATAGAAAATAGGTACATATAAGATTTAAATATGTGCTGTCATACTTAATACTAAAATATGAAAAAGATGAAATTAAAGGACACAGGTTTAAATGAACATATTTTTGAATGTAATTGAGATATTGGCTTGAAATTTTTTGTAAAGGGTCGAGAATTTCCATATCTAACTAAAAAATGATATTAAGGGATAAATATGGACTAAATTGTTGTAGCTATCTGCGATCCTATTAAAATTTTGATATAAATCATAGTTTTAGAAATTAAACAAATATGTAATATATGACAAAATCTTTATTTATGAACAAAACTCAATGAAATTTTCAACGCTTGTTAAATTTGTCATTTCAAATAAGAATATGCAAAAAAAAAAATTGAAAAGGTCAAAGGGCATCCCGCAATTCCCAAAAATAGGAATGAAAATCCCAAAAATGGGATTTTTTACTTTTTTGCCCATAGGGTTCACATTTCTTTCAGGGCTGGGAAAATACTTTTGGAGTAAATAGAAAACATATTGTGGTTTCCAAAACTGCTTTCAGTTTTCTGATCCCAGCTTTGGGATTTTAGAACATGTCGCCCAAAGTTGAAGTTTTGATAAAAAATAGGTCATATTCGGAAGGACGCAGTGGCAACATTTTCAAAAAATAGGACAAGTTTTTTACGTCAAAGCGTTCTGCGTAAAGATACCTTTTAGAAAACTATAAAATTGTTATATGTTCTTAATAAAAATTTTATTTTATTAATTAAAGAGTTAAGACACATTTTTGGCAAAAAAAACGCCAAAAATCTAAAATTTTTTGAATTTTTAAATTAAAAAACGTATATTTTTGGATCTGTAAACGATATTGATCTGAAATTTTTTGTATATTATTGGAAATTTTGTTGTCTAACTAACAAGAAAAAATTGAGTCCATTTGGTCTAAAATTACGCCCGGTATTCAAAAAAAGGCGGACCAAGGTATGGTAAATTTTGTATCACTAAATTTTTAAATGCCTATAACTCGGATATTATAAGAGATAAGTAGTATGTCCAAGCATGTTTTTTCAAGATCTCGTCGAGCGCTTTCACAAAATATAAAAATCTTTGTATTTGGGTGAAAAACAAAAAATGGCACGAGTTTAAAAATTTTACATGTCGTAGGTACCCTACTTTGAGCCGCCACAGCGCCGTCCCTGGGGCATCTGCGGGGTTCATCTTAAAAACTTAAACTCGAATACTCCTTGGCTACGCTCACGCCAAATTTTATCCCGATCGGATCAGCCGTTTAGAAATGCCAGATTTATTTCCAAAAAATTTCCATTCTGCCCCACTGTGGTTTGTAACACATAGAAATATTGGTCATAGACCCACAAAAGTATATATATTCAGGGTCCTCATTAAGTTCTAAGACGATCTAGACATGTCTGTCCGTCTGTCCATCCGTCCGTCTGTCTGTTGAAAGCACGATAGAGTCCGAGTGGAAAGAGCTAGAGGGTTTAAATTTCACATAAATATTTGTTATAGGTAAGGTTTGTTTGGTATTGAAAATAGGCAATATCGGTCTACGTTTTCGGATAGCCCCCATACAAGTGGCCCCTCGAAAAGCAGCTTTAACAGCCATAACTTCTTTAAAAATACGAATGTAGCGATGAAATTCGACATAAGTGAGTTCAGCGTACATGCTGCTTGGGTATAAGTGGTGCCATGTGTACTACATCAACCAAGGCTCTGGAAACGTTGCTAGATATTCCACCCATTGAAACATATTTAAGATAAGAGGCGGCGATTACAGCCGAACGGCTCTTTACTTTAGGCGAACTGGCCAAAAGCGGTTATAGGACACGTCATTAATGTATACTGGACACATTGGAAGGTTATACACAATCATCGGACGTGCCTGATCGTATACCAGACACAGAATATGTCGGAAACTTTGAAACGCTGATCCCAGATAGAATGTCTTGGTCAAGCGGAACATTAGAGCAAATACCATTAGGAATCCGTTGTTACAAGGATGGCTCTAAATTGGGGGACAAAGTGGGGCTGGGTTTTTATATTGAAGACCCAGAAACAGAAATATACCACCGATTACCAAATCATAACACAAGCTTCCAGGCAGAAGTACGAGCAATAACGGAATGCGTAAATTGGATTAGAAAAAATATGGCGCCCACAGCGCTTAATATATTTACCGACAGCCAGAAGGCAATTAGGGCGATATTAGGCGATAGAACTAAATCTAAGAGCGTATTGGATTGTAAGAAAGCTTTAACTGAATACTCTCCCAGAGGTAAGGTTCACATCATATGGGTACCAGCCCACTCGGGAGTAGTCGGTAACGAAAGGGCGAATGTAATAGCTTTAAAGGGAAGGGAGCTCGAGGCAGTTAACCTGACAAACGCAAAACCATTCGACGCAACAAAAGCTGAACTAAAAATATGGGTGAGAGAATCCCATAAGGCCTCTTGGAATAATGAAACAGTGGGTAGAACCACGAAGATCCTATGGGGTGACCCTGATGAGAGCAAGATGAAAAATCTCCTCAAAATGAGCAAGTCTGAAGTTAGTATGATGGTACCTATTCTGAGTGGACACACAGGACTACGAGCGCATCTATGCAAAATTGGACGTGCGGATTCAGACGAATGTAGAGCATGTGGAGAGGACAGTGAAACTCTGGAGCACTTTCTTTGCCACTGCCAGGCATTCGTCGAAGTTAGATCCAAGTATCTTGGAAGTGATGTTATTCCGGAAATAACATTGCTGACTAAAACTGATTGGAAGATTCTTAGGAATTACGTTCAGGAAACTGAGTTTCTGAACACTGAAAAATATTTTTTTTTCATGGTAAAGAGCGCACAACAGGCCCGATAGTGGCCTAGGTGTATTTCATCGGATTTGATGTAGTATAAATCCTCCTATCGACCTACCTACCTATTTTGAAAATCCTTAAATCTTTTACACACATGCATACATGAAAATTACTAAATATCGCTAAGCGCTATAAAAATATAAAGAAAATGGTGTTTGTAATGTTCAATAAATCATGGAATTGTAATAGATTTAAGCTGTTTAAATCTTTGTATTTTTCTATTCAAGACATGAGAAAACTTATTTCTTCAAATATTTGATCAATTAGAAAAGTATTAATATATGTATGTATAAGTAGCTGGTGGAGGATACTTAAGATTCGGCTCAGCCGAATATAGCACTCTGACTTGTTTTGTTTTAAATTTAAGTTTTCATTAATTTTCATATTAAATTTACAATTGTCTTCTTCTTTTTTATAAAATATGCATTGTTTTGATAACAAACAGTGAAGTTTTCTGTTCTTTTGAATGGCAACACTGCGAAGTTTAATCTTGTACTCAAACACATCAAAGGGGATTAACATAAGATTAAATTTATTTTTTGATTAACTAATCTGATTATTAATTCGCATTCGATTACCATCTCAAAAACCCGCTCTAATTTTCTTAAACTTAATCTAAATTTTGATAATAATTTAACATAATCTAAACTTAATTTCTAATTTTATTTTATTAATTAAGTTAATTATCTGAAATTAAATTATCTGAAATTAAGTTAGTTATCTGAAATTAAACTTAATCATAACTTAAATTAACTTAAAATTGTAATAATACTTAACACTAACATACTTACAAAATTATTATTAAAACTTAAAAAATTATAAAACTATGAGAATTTAAGATTCAAAATCATAATTGAAACCCAAATTCAGCATAACTTCAGGCCTGTTGTCATCGTTGGCTTATGTTTGGTAAGTTTTAAATTGGGTTTACTGTTCATTTAAATTCTCTAAGTATTTAAGTGTTCTAAATTGAATATTTTTTTGTTAATGTTAAAACAATTATGTTTTTAACATAATGTCGTAAATTATTATGTTAACAACATTTGAAAGTAAACTTCAAAATTTTCATTGTTAAATATTTCAATTTAGAATACTTAAAAATAATACAAATAAATTACACTACACAACAAAAATTAACCAATAATTTTTATTAATGTTAAATATGAAGTTTTTAAACATGTTTATTTTATATTTTAATAATAAATTTGTTTAATTATTAGACTTTAATAATGACAATTTAAATTAATTTTTATACCCACCATCAAAAAAGATGGGGGGTATATTGATTTTGTCATTCCGTTTGTAACACATAGAAATATTGGTCATAGACCCACAAAAGTATATATATTCAGGGTCCTCATTAAATTCTAAGACGATCTAGCCATGTCTGTCCGTCCGTCCGTCTGTCTGTTGCAAGCACGATAGAGTCCGAGTGGAAAGAGCTATAGGGTTTAAATTTCACATAAATATTTCTTATAGGTAAGGTTTGTTTGGTATTGAAAATAGGCAATATCGGTCTACGTTTTCGGATAACTCCCATACAAGTGGCCCCTCGAAAAGCAGCTTTAACAGCCATTACTTGTTTAAAAATACGAATGTAGCGATGAAATTCGACATAAGTGAGTTTCTTATGATCCAAAAACAAAATGCGAAATTTTATGAGGATCGGTTCATAATTGACCCTACCCCCCTATATATGGTCTCCTTCAGAAAATTACTTTAACGCTTATAACTGGCCTAAATATACGAGTATATAGATGAAATTCGACATAAGTTAGTTTCATTCGAGTCAAACGAGGTTTGATGGTGGGTATATAAGATTCGGCATAGCCGAATATAACACTCTTACTTGTTATTCCAAGAAACGTTAGTTAAACATGTAGTTAGGGAATCATTATAGGGCTATCTTGCAGATTTTTTTTTTAAAGATAGTAAGGTTGGGAGGGTCTAGACAGAGAAGTAATGTCACCAACTTCTCTTGTGGTTTAGGTTCAAACTTTATTATTTATTTCTTTATTTTTTTTAGTTAATATTTTGATAGCTACCTTCTTAAATTAATGTGCGGTTCTTAGTCTATCCTGTGACAGATACTGAACGACCATTTCAACGACTATACGTAGACTTAATAGGACCATTTCCAAGGACGAAGAAGCGACACATTGGACTACTAATTGTACTGGACCATTTTTCAAAATTCACTTTTCTTAAACCGATTAAGAAATTTGTTTCGAAGGACATTATAAATTATTTACGGACTGACATTTTTAACTGCTATGGGGTACCGGAGACTTTGGTTTCGGACAATGGATCTCAATTTAAGTGCAAAGATTTCGAGAAATTCTTGGAAAAATATGGTGTTAAACACATATTAACTGCAGTATATAGCCCACAAGCAAACGCCAGCGAACGTGTTAATCGTTGTATTAACGAAGCTTTACGCTCATATATTCGAAAAGACCAACGAGAGTGGTCTGACAGCATAAATTGTTCTCTTAGAAATAGCATCCATCAATCCATTGGCAGAACCCCATACCAAGTAGTTTTCGGACAGACTATGGTGACTCACGGCAAGGACTACAAACTTTTGAGAAGACTGAATCTTTTGGCTGACAGTGACTCTATAATTCAACGACAGGACGAATTTACTTTAATACGGAACAAAATTAGAGATTTAATCAAAAAGGCTTTCGACAAAAATGCACGGACATACAACCTACGTTGCCGGACAAAAGACTTTACTATCGGACAGACTGTTATTAGACGAAATTTTGCGCAAAGTTCAAAAATTAATAACTTCAACTCAAAACTTGTTCCTGTGGGCATTCAGTCCAAAGTTTTGCGTAAAATAGGACAGTATAATTACGAGCTACAAGACATAGACAGCAACAGTACTGGCATATATCATGCAAAAGACATATGGACCTAAGACTGACTAAATTTTAGTTTAGACCTTGCCCTTTCCAGATCCAGTTATGGATATGCTTAAGCATATCTCAAGCTGTATCTGTTTTGTGAGGTCAAGGCACAAGTAGCATTTAGTTTCAAAATCGTCCTTTCCAGATCCAGTTATCGATAGGCTTAGGCATATTTTAAGCTGTATCTGTTTTGTGAGGGCTATGGGTTTTCAAATTGTTTATTAGGTTTCAAATACTTTAAAATTTTCCAATAACAATTTTTCTACAAACTTTTGTATGTGTTGAAAATTTTGTATTTCAAAAATTTTCATTTGAAAATAATTTTCTGATAGAACGGAAATATAAATAAGACAGAAAATTATTTCCGTTAATTTAAGAAAACTTTTGTGGGACAGTTTAGGATATTATTTAATTCTTCTAAAGAATAAAGGGGATAGTAAAGGAAATACAGGTAAAAAAAGTATAGTTTAATTTTGGAACAATTAATAATGGTAATTTTAAACATAGATTTTGGAAACCAATTTTTTAAATGACATAACTTGTGGAACGTTGAATATCAAGATAAACAATTTAAATAGCTTATCTGTAAATAAAAACATCCTGCGCCAGAGAAAAAGATCAATTTTATATTCAATTTACAACTTCTTGAACAATAACATTTTGTGGATAATTGATTTAATTCTGGAAATTTTTTGTCCAGCATCGCTAATCCTCAGCATCTTTCTAAAATTCTACAAAAATCAAACTAAAACTAACCTACCATTAATTATCTAATTTAAAAAGTATTTAAACTTGAAAATCTAATCTAATTTACTCACTAAAACTTAAATCAATCAACGTTAATCTTAATTAAACGCTAAAACTACACTAATTCAACTTTGAAAAGCTACTAAAACTAATTTTTATCTTAAAAACTATCTTAATTTTACCTAATTTAACTAAAAATCTAATTAATTTATCTTAAACTTTAATTTTTATTAAATTACCTAAACTTTTCTACTTTTATTGCATCTAACTTAACTTAAAACTTTAATTTTCTTAAATTTAATCTAAATTTTGATAATAATTTAACTTAATCTAAACTTAATTTCTAATTTTATTCTATTTACTTAATTTTATCTGAAATTAAACTTTATCATAACTTAAATTAACTTAAAATTGTAATAATACTTAACACTAACATACTTACATAATTATTATTAAAACTTAAAAAATTATAAAACTATGAGAATTTAAGATTCAAAATGATAATTGAAACCCAAATTCAGCATAACTTCAGGCCTGTTGTCATCGTTGGCTTATGTATGGTAAGTTTTAAATTGAGTTTACTGTTCATTTAAATTCTCTAAGTATTTAAGTGTTCTAAATTGAATATTTTTTTGTTGATGTTAAAACAATTATGTTTTTAACATAATGTCGTAAATTATTATGTTAACAACATTTGAAAGTAAACTTCAAAATTTTCATTGTTAAATATTTCAATTTAGAATACTTAAAAATAATACAAATAAATTACACTACACAACAAAAATTAACCAATAATTTTTATTAATGTTAAATATGAAGTTTATAAACATGTATATTTTATATTTTAATAATAAATTTGTTTAATTAGTAGACTTTAATAATGACAATTTAAATTAATTTTTATACCCACCATCATTAAATTCTAAGACGATCTAGCCATGTCTGTCCGTCTGTCTGTCTATTGAAAGCACGATAGAGTCCGAGTGGAAAGAGCTAGAGGGTTGAAATTTCACATAAATATTTCTTATAGGTAAGGTTTGTTTGGTATTGAAAATAGGCAGTATCGGTCCACGTTTTCGGATAGCCCCCATACAAGTGGTCCCTCGAAAAGCAGCTTTAACAGCCATAACTTGTTTAAAAATACGAATATAGCGATGAAATTCGACATAAGTGAGTTTCTTATGTCCAACATCAATATGCGAAATTTTATGAGGATCGGTTCATAATTGACCCTACCCCCCATATAAGGTCCCCTTCAGAAAATGACTTTAACGCTCATTACTGGCTTAAAAATACTAGTATATAGATGAAATTCGACATAAGTAAGTTTCATACGAGTCAAAATCTATCTAAAAAATTTTATGAGGATCGGTCCATGATTGACCCTACCCCCCATATAAGGTCCCCTTCAGAAAATGACTGCAACGCTTATTAATGGTTTAAAAATACGAGTGTAGCGATGAAATTCCACACAAATAAATTTAATACGAACCAAATTCTATCTACCAAATTTTATGAGGATCGACCCATAATTGACCCTACCCCCCTATATGTGGTCCCCTTCAGAAAATTACTTTAACGCTTATAACTGGCCTAAATATACGAGTATATAGATGAAATTCGACATAAGTAAGTTTCATTCGAATCAAACGAGGTTTGATGGTGGGTATATAAGATTCGGCATAGCCGAATATAATACTCTTACTTGTTATTCCACGAAAGGTTAGTTAAACATGTAGTTAGGGAATCATTATAGGGCTATCTTGCAGATTTTTTTTTAAAGATAGTTAGGTTGGGAGGGTCTAGACAGAGAAGTAATGTCACCAACTTCTCTTGTGGTTTAGGTTCAAACTTTATTATTTATTTCTTTATTTTGTTTAGTTAATATTTTGATAGCTACCTTCCTAAATTAATGTGCGGTTCTTAGTCTATCCTGATGGAAACAAGAACTCCACCCCAAACCCTGAGCACGGTCGGAATAATAGGTAGCGTAAGTCTTCTTTCTGTATATGAGAGCAATACTTGTACCAAATTTTATATGGATATCTTAATTTAGTAATGAGTTATGTGCGTTTAAGTGATTTTCGGGAGGGGACCTTGTATGGGAGCTATGACCAATTATGGACCCATCCAGAAAATTTTTTCTTTCAATGAATTCTATTGACATAAGATCTTAAGTTGTAAAATTTTGTGAAGATATCAGCATTCTGACAGAAGTTATTAACAAAGAACTAATTTTCCGGGAATATATTCTTTTGTATGGGAGGCATATGAAATTATGGACCGATTCTGGCAATCAAGATCTTGTGTAGAAACGAATGTATGATGACTTTCATGAAATTATCTTGCATAGTTTTCGAGAAAATTATATAAGAATGTATAAAAAATTCTCATTTTTTCGGAGTTGTTTTAAATTTTGATTCATAACTCCCGATGTGAACCGATTATGCTCATTTTCAATACCAAACTGTACCGAATAATAATGAATATTTTTGCTGAATTTCGTTAATTTCCATTGCTTCGTTTTAACGTGAGCGTGTTTTACACAGACAGACAGACGGACGGACAGACGGACATAGCTAAATCGACTCACAATTTCATAAGAACCCAGAATATATATACTTTGTTGTGTCTCAGATTAATATTTCTTGGTGTTACACACGAAATGACAAACTTATATATACCCTCTATCACCACTGATGGTGGTGGAGGGTATAAAAAGTGCCAAAATTAATTGGAGTTTTAAGAATTCACCAAGTCATCTTGTAATTGTATGAAAAAATTGTCCGAATTCTGTGATTCGCTTCGTACAAGGTCCTTGCCACATCCAGAGCTTTTAATGCAAAACATTTCTGATCTTTCTAATCCTGTTCGTAATATGTCTGCTCCTTCTAGTGGGCCACGAGAGGTTCCTACTTTGTTCCTTCCGAATCGCATAGTTTTCACTTGCCACCTGTTGAGATCGAAACATTTCACGGTGACTATTCTTCCTGGCCCACTTTCCGAGAAATGTTTACCGCAGTAGTATCCAACTCTCGGCAAGCAATGTCGAGAAGTTATTCTTTTGAACACGGAGGCCCGAGAAATCGTTCAAATAAGTCCCTTAACAAATCAAGGATTCGACTTAGCGTGGAGAAAAGACGCAATACTCTCCTTCATAAGGAAGTTGATAATTCAAATTCGTCTTCCCCAGATTCCAGTTCGATACTCAATCCTACTTCGGCCACTTTTTCACCTTCAAATTCAGGTTCAATACAGTCCATCAGTGCTTCAACTTCAGGCCAAGTTCAATCTTGTTTCGTTTCGAATTCAACGGGTGTTTTACTAGGAACAGCTTGGGTGAATATACCTCATATAGGCACGAAATATCCGGTAGGGGCATTGATAGATTCCGGGTCAGAGGGAACGTTTATATCCAAACGTCTTTTTAATACTCATAAACTTCCCTCACACTCTACTAATGCCCAGATTTCGGGTTTAAATAACGCTATTTCGGCTCAAGTCTATCATCAGTGTTCTCTAGTATTAGGCTCTAACAGCAACATCGCAATTCCTATCACAGCTCTTGTAGTTCCTCATTTGTCCAATAATCTCCCCTCTCGGAACTATTCTTTTTCAAAATTTTCGAATCTTCCAAATATACAATTAGCGGATCCTAAGTTTTATTCTAGTTCGAAAATTTACATGCTGATTGGTGGCGACGTTTTTCCATTGATTGTTTGTTCTGGGATTTCACATAATGTTTGTGAATCTCTTTTAGCGCAAGAAACCATTTTCGGGTGGATTCTTACTGGTCCAGTTTCTCATCATACCAATCCATGTCTTTCTATTGTTTCACATTTCTGCGAAATTACCTTAAAATCTTCCAAAGAAGAACTTTTTGTCGGCTTCTGACTGGGCATGTGAAGAACTATACGTTCAAACAACACGTAGAAATTCATATGGTCGGTACATTGTTTCGTAACCTTTCAAGGATGGTTTTCCAGAGAATCAAAGCCTTGGCCATTCTAGATCCAGTGCAATACAATTTCTTAGAAACGAGGCTAAGCTGATTCGTAATGCTGATCTTAAATTAGAATATGACAAGGTTGTTCTGGAATATGAAGAGCTGGTGTAAATTGTACCACCTTTTTGGCAAGTCGTACTCTTTATAACTTTCGGATGATGTTCGCGACACTTTCCCCATAGCAATTTCAATTCTTCTGAAAGCAATGTATGTGGACGATGTTCTGACCGGAGCTCATTCAAAACGAGATGTTATTTTGGCGAAAAACGAGCTGATCCATGCTCTTTAATCAGCAGGATTCGAGCTGAGGAAATGGACATCCAATTCCGTTCACATAATAGAAGATATTCCAAAGGATCATTTACTCCATGAACATTTTCTAAAATTCGAAGACGGCAAAAACGTTTGGAATTCGGTGGAATGCTCATTCCGACGAGTTTTATTTCGATGCAAAACAGTTCGATAAGATTTCTGCATATACCAAAAGAGAAGTTCTTTCCAGAATAGCAAAATTGTTCGATCCGACTGGCTGGCTAGCCCCATGTATAGTTCTTGCTAAAATTATAATGCAAAAATTATGGATAGACGGCACTAATTGGGACGAGAATCTATTACCGGATACGCTTGATCAGTGGAGATTGTTCGAAGACAGTTACCTGTTAATCAATTCCATACATATTCCTTGATGGATTGGTTATATTCCAAATTCTGAGAACCAATGCCATGGATTTTGCGATGCCTATAATACTGCTGCGTATGCAGCATATCAACAAATTGTTCGGTCCAAACAAACCTTATTTCCTCCAAAACCAAAGTTGCTCCCATCAAGACACTTTATATTCCGAGACAGGAGCTTTGTGGAGCCCTACTTCTTCCTGAGATGATTAATAACCTGTTACCAAGCCTAGATGTGGATAACTATACAATCTCATGTTGGACAGATTCTACGATTGTGATCTCCTGGCTAGCAAAACCACCATGTAATTGGCTCACTTTCGTTGCCAATCGTGTATCGAAAATCACCCAAATACTATATGGAATCATATAGTTTCAGAAAAAAATTCAGCTGATCTGGCAAGCCGTGGTATTTCACCTCAAGCTAAAAACTAGCGACCTATGGTGGGTTGGTCCATCTTGGCTTAAGAACCAAGTCACTGAATGGCCAAACCGACGTTTGTCCAATGATCCAATTACAGATTTCGAAGTCAAACCTGTTCGTGTTCATTTTACGTATTTTTCGGATTTCGACGATTTGTTAGAAAGGTTTCGTCTTTTTCTTGGGCAATGCGTGTGATGGCATATGTCTATATATTTTTCTACAGAACGCATACGAGGTTTCGTTCGAATTTCTACAGAGATTCCAATCTTGTCACTAGTTCGGAAATAGTTTCAATTTGTGACAAACTTATTTCCGTTTGTCGAAAGGCTGCATTTCCAAATGACTACAAAGCTATTTCATCTCGACAAGTTCTTCCAAATCTAGTGGTATTTTAAATCTTAATCCGCTTTTAGATCCGGAAGGCTTAATTCGTTCTTGTGGTAGGCTTGAATTTTCATCTGAACTGTCATATAACGAAAAGCATCCGATCATTATTCCACACAACTCCAAATTCGCACGACTTATGGCACAATTTATTCACGATATTACCTTACATGTTGGAAATCAATTAGTTCTTCGACTCCTGCCGACACAATATTGGATGCCAAAGGCTAAAAATCTTATAAAAGCAACAATAAACAATTGTAAAACGTACCTTATTTATAAGAAGAATAATAAAATGGCAAAAGTCTGAACAGAATCTCCAAGAAGGTGCTCTCGTAGTCATAAGAGATGAAAATCTCCCACCGAACTCCTGGCGGCATGGTAGAGTCACAAAAATCTACCCTGGCTCCGACAATAGAGTACGTGTTGCTGAAATATTAACACAGAGCGGGACGATAACACGTCCTATCGTCAAACTGATTATTTTGTCTACAGGCTGATAGTCGTTTACTTTTCTCTTCGCTCCCTTAGTTACTATATAATTTCCTTTTCAGATCAACATGCCTAAAATAACTGCATCCAAATCGTCCAGGGACGGACTTCCAAGAAGGTATGTAAACGCCCACATCCTTTGAGAACATGTAAGAAATTTTTGGCGATGAATATAAATGATCGCATCCATGCAGTCCGAAAGCACAAATACTGCTCAAACTGCCTCGCCCATGACCATTCGCATGGCACCTGTTTTTCGAAACTCTGGTGCAAGCATTGCCATAAATTCCACCACACCCTCTTACTGTAAAACCTCGACTCATTAAGGACTTTTTAACTCGTCGCTCTTACTCTCGTTCGCCTTCCCCACAACCATCTACATCGCGGAAAAACAACTCTTCGTCCAGGCGTAAACCGGATTCTCATTCACCTTCGACCCCTAAATCTACATCGCTAACCTCGATACTGCGTCAAAATACATCGGTAATTTTACCAACAGTCCTGGTTAAGGTTTCTTCTCGTCATGCAAGATGCTTACTTAACTCCAGATCTACGGTTAGCCGAGTTTCCAAAGGGTTTGTTGAAAAATTGGACTTAACAGCATTCAGTCTACACGAGGAAACATTCTGTCCAATTGTTCTCAGATCCCGATTCGATTCGAGTTCCAAAATCGAAGGAACTTTAAGGGTAGACAATCGAATAACTCTTCGCACTCCATCGGGATCTCTTCCAGAACATTACAAAAGCCATTTCCGCGATATGTTTCTAGCCGATTCTAAATTCTTTGAATCAGCTTCCATAGATATTGTCATCGGTGCTGACCTTTATCCAAAGGTAATTCTCGAAGGTTTTTTTTCGAAAACAGGCTTTCCAACCGCTCAGAGCACTATCTTCGGATGGACTATTTATGGTCCTTGTTCTCTATAAATTCGAAATGCACTTCTAGGCATGCAAAATACCAAACGTATTTTATATTTATTTCCTCTACATTTTATAATCCTAATATCCTAATATATATTATAAATCTCTTTGTAAGTCTGTTCGTTTGTTTATTTGTTTGTCAATCACGCCTAAACGGCTGGACCAATTTTCTTCAAATTTGGAATTCAAATTTAGATCTATACTTGGAGAGTATTATAGGCTATATCTTTTTCAGAACTTGGACTAGGAGGGGGCAAAAAGGGGGGTAAAATGGGTGAAAAACGGGCAAAATGAGTACTTTTGATAGTAAATACTGATTTTGTCTATCATTAAGCAATAGTATTTTCGATTAAACTACTTAATTTGTTAGAAATATATATTAGCAAAGTGCCGTTACGAAAATTGGACCGGAAGGGGACAAAAAATAGGCCAAATGCAAAAAATCCGACAATATTAGTACTTTTGTGCTTTAAGGACGATTTTTTCTATTCTAAATCCAAAATATTATAAACTTTGATATTGAGAGTCTCACACATATGTCCATATATTTAGAAACCCCAGTCTTAGGGTAAAAAAGGGAAATCTGTATTTGCTGCATAAAGTGACTCAATTAATGCATATTTTCAGACAATTCAAATTAATTCAATTAATAAATAAAACAAATAAATAAACGTAAAACAACTTTTTTAATAATAAAGCATTTAAATTAATTTTTACCTTAATTCAGAAATATTTTAACAATTTATTGACAAAAAAGGGATTTTCTAAAAGAGGGTTATAGGGCCTATCCTTATAAATTTTGGTAAAGCGTTTTACGTCTACGTTAAAGTTATTTATGTAGAATATCGCCCTAATTTTTGTGTCTATAAGTGAATTTGAACCATCAAGTCCTTTCATGAAGGGAACTTTATATATGGGATGTGATCAAATGAGGACCGATCATTACGAAAATCAGCAGAGTCATTAAAACTTATATAAAACTAAGTTTTGCCGATTTTTGGTGTGATACCAGAATAACACAGTGATACAGCAAAAAAATGCAGGGGTTCTCATATACCAATTCCATTTCGTTATAGTCCATAGAGTAGGAATATATTTTTAATTTTTCCCGATCATTTCGTTTAGTTCCTTTTTAAGAGCAAAAGATGTGAAAAAGAGCTATTTTTGAAGTTTTAACTTTAAAAAAATATATGTTTGGTAGTTTGCAACCTATTTTCAAATTGGATAATTTGTTTTAAAGATACAAGTGTTGTCTTTCAACCCAAAAAAAATAAATCCAAAATTTATGATTAATGTCTTGGTTACGGCCATTTAAGTAAAAAACTCACACTTTTTTCACAAATTTTAATTTTCATACTGCTCTACGTTGGCCATGAAGCAGCAACTTTAGCTTTTATTACATTTGAACAAGTCAGAGTGCTATATTCGGCTGAGCCGAATCTTAAGTATCCTCCACCAGCTACTTATACATACATATATTAATACTTTTCTAATTGATCAAATATTTGAAGAAATAAGTTTTCTCATGTCTTGAATAGAAAAAATACAAAGATTTAAACAGCTTAAATCTATTACAATTCCATGATTTATTGAACATTACAAACACCATTTTCTTTATATTTTTATAGCGCTTAGCGATATTTAGTAATTTTCATGTATGCATGTGTGTAAAAGATTTAAGGATTTTCAAAATAGGTAGGTAGGTCGATAGGAGGATTTATACTACATCAAATCCGATGAAATACACCTAGGCCACTATCGGGCCTGTTGTGCGCTCCTTACTATGAAAAAAAAAATTATTATTTTTCAGTGTTCAGAAACTCAGTTTCCTGAACGTAATTCCTAAGAATCTTCCAATCAGTTTTAGTCAGCAATGTTATTTCCGGAATAACATCACTTCCAAGATACTTGGATCTAACTTCGACGAATGCCTGGCAGTGGCAAAGAAAGTGCTCCAGAGTTTCACTGTCCTCTCCACATGCTCTACATTCGTCTGAATCCGCACGTCCAATTTTGCATAGATGCGCTCGTAGTCCTGTGTGTCCACTCAGAATAGGTACCATCATACTAACTTCAGACTTGCTCATTTTGAGGAGATTTTTCATCTTGCTCTCATCAGGGTCACCCCATAGGATCTTCGTGGTTCTACCCACTGTTTCATTATTCCAAGAGGCCTTATGGGATTCTCTCACCCATATTTTTAGTTCAGCTTTTGTTGCGTCGAATGGTTTTGCGTTTGTCAGGTTAACTGCCTCGAGCTCCCTTCCCTTTAAAGCTATTACATTCGCCCTTTCGTTACCGACTACTCCCGAGTGGGCTGGTACCCATATGATGTGAACCTTACCTCTGGGAGAGTATTCAGTTAAAGCTTTCTTACAATCCAATACGCTCTTAGATTTAGTTCTATCGCCTGATATCGCCCTAATTGCCTTCTGGCTGTCGGTAAATATATTAAGCGCTGTGGGCGCCATATTTTTTCTAATCCAATTTACGCATTCCGTTATTGCTCGCACTTCTGCCTGGAAGCTTGTGTTATGATTTGGTAATCGGTGGTATATTTCTGTTTCTGGGTCTTCAATATAAAAACCCAGCCCCACTTTGTCCCCCAATTTAGAGCCATCCTTGTAACAACGGATTCCTAATGGTATTTGCTCTAATGTTCCGCTTGACCAAGACATTCTATCTGGGATCAGCGTTTCAAAGTTTCCGACATATTCTGTGTCTGGTATACGATCAGGCACGTCCGATGATTGTGTATAACCTTCCAATGTGTCCACTATACATTAATGACGTGTCCTATAACCGCTTTTGGCCAGTTCGCCTAAAGTAAAGAGCCGTTCGGCTGTAATCGCCGCCTCTTATCTTAAATATGTTTCAATGGGTGGAATATCTAGCAACGTTTCCAGAGCCTTGGTTGATGTAGTACACATGGCACCACTTATACCCAAGCAGCATGTACGCTGAACTCCCTGTAGTAGTTTGATATTGCACTTTTTGTCTAAAGCAGTCCACCAGATTATTGAAGCATAAGCTAGAATTGGTCTAATTACACTTTTATAAAGCCAATTTGTCATAATAGGACTAAGACCCCATTTCATGCCTATAGTTCTCCTACATATCGCCCAGCACCGATGTGCCTTGTTTATCCTATCCTCTATGTGGTGTCTCCATTTTAATTTCCGGTCGAGGATTACACCTAAGTACTTAACTTTGTCTGTCACTGGTATCTTCTTGCCCAGGAAGCAAGGTTCAGTATACGTACACATTTTTGTCTTTCTTGTGAAAAGACAGATTTCCGTTTTTGCCGGGTTAACATTGAGGCCTCTCGGTTGAGCCCAGCTCAAGGCCGTATTCAGAGCTACCTCAGCTCTTCTACGCAAGTAATTTGGATCCTTTCCCTTTAAAAGTATTACGACATCGTCTGCATAGCAGACAGGTCTAAGTCCCTTCTCAGTTAGGGTCCTTAGGAGGCTATTAATCGTGGTAACCCAGAGTAAAGGTGACAAAACGCCACCCTGTGGTATACCGCGAAATACATTTTTCCTGATAGTTATATCGTACATCTCGCAGCTTATCCATCTGTTCCTTAGCATGTGGTTGATACAGTTACGGAGCACCCGGTCAACATAAAACTGGTCTAGGGATTGGATAAGGGTATCAGTGTGCACGTTATTGAAGGCGCCTTCGATGTCAATGCATACCGCCAGTGTATACAGTTTGCTATCAAAGGATGCACCTATGTAGTGGACAACTTCGTTTAAAGCGGTTTCCACCGATCGTCCCTTTACATAAGCATGCTGCTTAAATTTTAGGTCTTTGTCAGGTATACTGCTTTTCACCATACTATCAACTATCTGTTCCAAAGTTTTAAGTAGGAAGGACGTAAGACTTATCGGTCGATAAGACTTAGGTGTCGAATAGCTAGGTTTCCCTGGTTTAGGTATAAATATTACCCTTGCATCCTGCCATTTAATGGGGGTATATGTGAATTTCAAGCATGCAGTGAATATTTGAGACAGATGTACGGAAACCAGTCCCGCCTCCATCTGTAAGAGTGCCGGGAAAATGCCATCCGGCCCTGCAGCTTTATATGGAGCGAAGCTCTTGATTGCCCCTTTAACCATATAAGATGTAATTACAATTTCCGTGTTAGCCTCCCCTTCCTCCAATATCGGTTCATCTATGTTATTCGATATACCGGGTGGAAAATGAGAGTCCATTAGGAGTTTCATTGTCTCCTCCATATCCTCCAGCCCATATCATCGACGACAGATTCTGGTTGGACATGAGTTTTGGATAGGAATTTTTGTATCTTCGATACGTCATTTACGCTGTCTACCTGTTCACAGAAAAGTTTCCAGGAGTCTCGTTTGGCTTTACGAACAATTTTCTTATATTCACCAAGTTTACGATACTCATCCCAGTATACTGTGGTCTTTTTACGCCGTGCCCGGTTAAATAGTTTGCGAAGAGTCTTACCAAGGTTCCGGATCTCCCCGGTTACCCAGGGTTTCTCCTGGGCAGATCTCCGCTATCGCAGAGGGCAGCTGTCCTCGAACGATTCAACCAAGGCACTTGTGAGCATTTCTACTTTGGCGTCTATGTCCTCTTTATTTCGACATTGAAAAGTGTTCTGACATAAACGGTTCTTTAGTAAGGAACCGAACATTGTCCAATTAGTTTTAGACTTATTCCGAAACTTTATCGGCTTTGGTGGCGGCCGTAGTATTTTGAATCTTATGTACCGATGGTCAGAAAAGGAGTGCTCGTCCGAAACTCTCCAATCCTGAATTTCGTTTATAAGCTCTTCTGAACATATAGTTATATCTAATACTTCTTCTCTGATTCTATTGACGAAGGTAGCTTTATTACCTAAGTTCGATGTGTCTTTAGTATTAAGGAAATCCATAAGGGCTTGTCCCCTGCGATTGGTGTTTGTACTACCCCAAGCTACATGGTGGGAGTTGGCATCACAACCTATTACAATTTTCTTATTTTGCCTTTGTGCCTCTTCGACCAGTTTCATCAGCTCCGACGTTGGTGGTAGTGTCGGAGAATCGAAAGGCAGGTAAACAGATGCTAGGTATATGTTGCCACGACCTTGCTTCAGTACCGTTGCATCCGATGTGGATAATCCTGTTGAGAGGAGAAAACATAAATTCTTGTGACATAAGATACATGTTCTCGCTCGAGACCCTGTATCAGCGTAGAAAAGTTGGAAATTTACGTGATTTAATCCAGAAACCTTGTTGCGAATCGTCCAAGGTTCCTGGATTAAAGCTATAGGTATCTTACCTGTGTTAATTTTAGCCATCAGAGCGTTGGTAGCTGTCTCGCTCCGATGGAGGTTTATTTGGATAACCTCAATCATTGTCATCCATTTAAACTGTCTTCCAGCGAACTAGTGATCACATCCCCACTCGTTGGATTTGACTCCTCCGGGTAACCTGAAGTGGCTATTGATGATTTTCAAAATAAATATATATAATTTTGTTCTACACAAATTGATAATGCAACTAGTTAAATACGGTTAAAGCGCTTTTAGGGGCAGGACATAGTATGGGAGATATGACCAATTATAGACCGATCGTAAAAAATTCTTTAAGCAAAATTTCTGTTCATAAAAGCTATATTTCAGTCAAATTTTGTATCTATATCGTAATTTAGTAATAAGTAATGTGTGTTTAAGTGATTTTCTGAAGGGAACTTTGTATGGGACCGACCGCACCTATGTTATGAACCGATCGTGAAAAAATCTTGAAATAGAATTTTTGTATACAAAATTAATATTTGGGCCAAATTTTTTATGAATAGCTTTATTTGGTAATGAGTAATGTGCGTTCAAGAGATTTTCGTAAAAGGACCTTGTATGGGAGCTATGACCAATTATGTATATAAAGACAAAATTTCAAAATTCTGTATCTATATGATTATTTGGTAATGAATATTGTGCATTTAAGTGATTTTCTGGAGGGAACCTAGTATAAGAGCTATGACCAAATATGGAGCGATCGTAAAACAATTTTATAGTTTAATTTATGTATATAAGAGCAATATTTTTGCTAAATGTATGGATATCAATATTTGGAATGAGTTATGTGCGTTTAAGTGATTTTCGGGAAGGAACCTTGTATGGGAGCTATGACCAAAGTTGGACCGATCATGAAAAAATGCTCAAATAACATTTCTGTGTACAAAAGTAGTATTTATGCCAAATGTTTTATGGGTATCACTATTTGATAATGAGTTATGTGCCTTTAAGTGTTTTTCTGAAATGGACCTTGGGAGCTTTGATCAATTATGGACCGATAGGAAAACAAATTCACAGTAATATTTGTCTGTATATGAGCAATGCTTGTGCTAAACTTTATGTAAATATCTTAATTTAGTAATTAGGTATGTGCGTTTAAGTGATTTTCGGAAGGGGACCTTGTATGGGAGCTATAACCAATTATGGACCGATCGGAAAAAAAATTCACAGTAATATTTTCGTGCATATGTGGATATCTTAATTTTGTAATGAGTTATGTGCGTTTAAGTGATTTTCGGGAGGGGACCTTGTATGGGAGCTATGACCAATTATGGACCGCTCCACAGTGGGGCAGAATCGAAATTTTTTGGAAATAAATATGGCATTTCTAAAAGGCTGATCCGATCGGGATAAAATTTGGCGTGAGCGTAGCCAAGGAGTATTCGAGTTTAAGTTTTTAAGATGAACCCTGCAGATGCCCCAGGGACCTATGACATGTAAAATTTTTAAACTCGTGCCATTTTTTCACCCAAATACAAAGATTTTTATATTTTCTGAAAGCGCTCGACGAGATCTTGAAAAAACATGCTTGGACATTCTACTTATCTCTTATAATATCCGAGTTATAGGCATTTAAAAATTTAGTGATACAAAATTTACCATACCTTGGTCCGCCTTTTTTTGAATACCGGGCGTAATTTTGGACCAAATGGACTCAATTTTTTCTTGTTAGTTAGACAACAAAATTTCCAATAATATATAGATCAACATCATTTACAGATCCAAAAATATACGTTTTTTAATTTAACAAATCAAAAAATTTTAGATTTTTGCCGTTTTTTTGCCAAAAATGTGTCTTAACTCTTTTATTAATAAAATAAAATTTTCTTTAAGAACATATAACAATTTTATAGTTTTCTAAAAGGTATCTTTATGCAGAACGCTTTGGCGTAAAAAACTTGTCCTATTTTTTGAAAATGTTGCCACTGCGTCCTTCCGAATATGACCTATTTTTTATCAAAACTTCAACTTTGGGCGACATGTTCTAAAATCCCAAAGCTGGGATCAGAAAACTGAAAGATTTTTTCTTATATTACGTATTTGTTAAATTTCTAAAACTATGATTTATATCAAAATTTTAATAGGGTCGCAGATAGCTACAACAATTTAGTCCATATTTATCCCTTAATATCATTTTTTAGTTAGATATGGAAATTCTCGACCCTTTACAAAAAATTTCAAGCCAATATCTCAATTACATTCAAAAATATGTGCATTTAAACCTGTATCTTTTAATTTCATCTTTTTCATATTTTAGTATTAAGTATGACAGAACATACATTTGGTGTTGAATAAAATATTTGGACAATTTTTAAAAATTATTTAGTTAATTATTTTATTAAAGACTATAACATTGTATATACAATAAAAAAATTATAATTTTATTATGAGCCACGCACAACAACACCTAAATCACCCCACACAAACCACCTTCCCGCCCACCGAAATATAAAACACAATTTAATACAACATCATCAGTTAGTATAATAGCTTTTTTATTTGAACTGTTTATCTTAAACATAATACAATTAATTCTTACAACCTACTTATACAGTTAATTCCTAACACTACTTATTTTCTATAAAATAATCTGTCATATCGGTATACATATCCAGAAGGTAATATAAGTCCTTTAAATCTTCCTTGTTTTGAGATGATAGAGTTTCATAACAAATCCATGTTTTTCGCATAGTTGAAAGAACAGGATCAGAAGATAGAAGTAAACTATTAAAAATATCTTCATTCTGTGATTGCCTGGAGCATTTTCTTGAGCTGAATAGTTGAACATGCTTAAAATCTCGATTCCTCGCTTCCTGGGCTTCTTCTGTTAACTCTCCAAGTGGAAGAATATTCGATTCAATTATTATTTGACCATGACACAATACTTTGTGTACTGTTGGTGTTAGTTCCCTCCATGGAGACAGAGATACAAGTAATTTAGAAATTTCAGATGTATATTCCCCAAATCGATTTCCATTAATTTTATGTTTACTATTCAGTGCCATTAAAATAGTGTTAACTCTTCGAAGCAACTCCTTGTCGATTCCAGTTATTTTTGAAGTAATTTCAAAATCACGAAAAAACCTTCTCGCCGTATTACCGTCATTTGTACTACCGCAACTTGGAAGTGGTTTGTCGATGTTTAATCCCATCTGAACTTTAAATTCTTCTTGGATTCTGCTTTTTTCCGCAGCTCTCAGTTCTTTCATTATTTTTTGTTGATTTAGTAAGATTCTCTGGCACACTTCTATATTTGAGGTCGTATGCTATGTGTAAAAAGTAATCCAAAAATCGTATTCTGGCATGAAGTGGTGAAATTCCGAAAGACAGGACTTCTTCATTAATACTTCTGCTTTTGTTTATATTTGAGAATTGCGACTTTTTCTCATTACATATTGAGCATCTCCAGAATTAAGAAGTTTCTGTTATGGCATTGCTGACCTTTCCATCAATCATTGTTAAGCTTAGCTGATATGATACGTTAATAGAGAATTCCTTTATTTTTATGCAAATGAATTTCCGATGCTTGACGATGATGGATTAAGGGAATATGAACGAATTCGTAATGGCATTAATGATGACATAAATACACTTTTGTAGTCTGCTAATGTCCGACTTCCACAAGCTTGTTTGTATTCTGGAAGTGCTGATAAACCGTCACATCCCCAATTACACAGACAACATCACAGTTATGAATTTTCCTTAGTTGGTCTTCTGAAAAGTCTGACACAATTCTTGATGCTGTGTTTTCGAGCAAAGATGATATATCAATACAAGCTTCCACATTATTAAAAGCAATATGTGATGGTAGGATAGTTTGTTTTTTTTTCCTGGATCGCCTTGTATGATGGTAATATATTGTGTCCTTTTTCATGCAGAGCTTTCCTTAATATTTGGTACTTATTTCGACTGAGACCCAGTTCCAACATAAGCGCTATTGCTTCCTCTTCAGTAAAATTTGATTGTGATGTTGGAGTTGGTATACTTTCCACAATTCGCTTAAGTCGTTTTGGTGATGCATTAGGAAGAATAGTTGCAATATGTACGGCATCCATAGGTTGGTTTTCCTTTTTCAGCATTTCGTTAAATGTATCAGCAATTTCCTCATTTGAGATTGAAAAAAGTTTTTGTGTGACCCTCTTTTTTTTTACCTTGAACATAATTCTTCGTATGACTTGCAAGGCGCTCCTGTTGATGTGTTGTAAGTTGAGATTTCCGTAGTAGTTTCCATCCAACTACAAAATTTTAATCGAAATTTCTTTTGATTTCCATCCACAGACTTACTTTTTACATCAAAAAGTTTTAAAAAGTTTTCAATTTTTG
The DNA here is from genome assembly GCF_015586225.1 of Lucilia sericata. Taxonomy (NCBI): domain Eukaryota; kingdom Metazoa; phylum Arthropoda; class Insecta; order Diptera; family Calliphoridae; genus Lucilia; species Lucilia sericata. The sequence goes on along the minus strand of NW_023995182.1, from coordinate 91,073 downwards.
ATATGTCTGTTTTGTCTACTTTTCTACTATATGTAGTTTTTATATAATTTGAAATGTCTTCAATTCTTTCTGGCCCTTTTGAAGATACACTCCATAAAACGGAACACAACTCTTCGTACTTTAATATAATCTTCATTGTAGATTTATTAAATATGGTACTTAAAATCTGAGAAGTTTACTTATATACCAATTCTTGTCATTTCCGATACAGGTATTCCGAAGTAAAAAATTACGAATTGTCTACCTATTAACATTTAGGACTATATTACTATACCTGTAATTCAGTCATTGATATTTCTTATTAGTGAATGAATCGAAATTATCATTACCTGTATATTTTTACCTACATGATCATAAACGAAACAGAACGAAATGATCTGTCGAAAAAATTTTGGTAAAAAATAGTTATAAATTTCTGAAAATTTAAGCATAATAGGACCTTTCAATTATAAGGATAAGCAAACAAATAGAAAATAGGTAAATATAAGATTTAATTATGTTCTGTCATATTTAATACTAAAATATGAAAAATATGAAATTAAAGGATACAGGTTTAAATGAACATATTTTTGAATGTAATTGAGACATTGGCTTGAAAATTTTTGTAAAGAATCGAAAATTTCCATATCTAACTAAAAAAGATATTAAAGGATAAGTATGGACTAAATTGTTGTAGCTATCTGCGACACTATTAAAATTTTGATATAAATCATAGTTTTAGAAATTAAACAAATATGTAATATATGATAAAATCTTTATTTATGAACAAAACTCAATGAAATTTTCAACGCTTGTTAAATTTGTCATTTCAAATAAGAAAATGGAAAAAAAAATTGAAAGGTCAAAGGGCATCCCGCAATTCCCAAAAATAGGAATGAAAATCCCAAAAATGGGATTTTTTACATTTTTGCCCATAGGGTCCACATTTCTTTCAGGGCTGGGAAAATACTTTTGGAGTAAATAGAAAACATATTGAGGTTTCCAAAACTGCTTTCAATTTTCTGATCCCAGCTTTGGGATTTTAGAACATGTCGCCCAAAGTTGAAGTTTTGATAAAAAATAGGTCATATTCGGAAGGACGCAGTGGCAACATTTTCAAAAAATAGGACGCCAAAGCGTTCTGCGTAAAGATACCTTTTAGAAAACTATAAAATTGTTATATGTTCTTAAAGAAAATTTTATTTTATTAATAAAAGAGTTAAGACACATTTTTGGCAAAAAAAACGGCAAAAATCTAAAATTTTTTGAATTTATAAATTAAAAAAACGTATATTTTTGGATCTGTAAATGATATTGATCTGAAATTTTTTGTATATTATTGGAAATTTTGTTTTTTAACTAACAAGAAAAAATTGAGTCCATTTGGTCCAAAATTACGCCCGGTATTCAAAAAAAGGCGGACCAAGGTATGGTAAATTTTGTATCACTAAATTTTTAAATGCCTATAACTCGGATATTATAAGAGATAAGTAGTATGTTCAAGCATGTTTTTTCTTTGTATTTGGGTGAAAAACAAAAAAATGGCACGAGTTTAAAAATTTTACATGTCATAGGTACCCTACTTTGAGCCGCAGCGCCGTCCCTGGGGCATCTGCAGGGTTCATCTTCAAAACTTAAACTCGAATACTCCTTGGCTACGTTCACGCCAAATTTTATCCCGATCGGATCAGCCGTTTAGAAATGCCATATTTATTTCCAAAAAATTTCGATTCTGCCCCATTGTGCGCTCGGCGAAAAATTTCACAGTAATATTTTCGTGCATATGAGCAATACTTGTACCAAATTTTATGTGGATATCTTAATTTTGTAATGAGTTATATGCGTTTAAGTGATTTTTGGGAGGGGACCTTGTATGGGAGCTATGACCAATTATGGATCGATGGAACAAAAATTTCACAGTAATATTTCTGTATGTGAGAGCAATACTTGTACCAAATTTTATATGGATGTCTTAATTTAGTAATGAATTATTTGCGTTTAAGTTATTTTCGGGAGGGGACCTTGTATGGGAGCTATGTCCAATTATAGACCGATCAGAAAAAACTTTCACAGTAAAATTTCCTTGCGTATGAGCAATACTTATACCAAATTTTATATGGATCTCTTAATTTAGTAATGAGTTATGCGCGTTTAAGTGCTTTTCGGGAGGGGACCTCGTATGAGAGCTATGACCAATTATGGATCGATGGAACAAAAATTTCACAGTAATATTTCTGTATATGAGAGCAATACTTGTACCAAATTTTATATGGATGTCTTAATTTAGTAATGAATTATTTGCGTTTAAGTTATTTTCGGGAGGGGACCTTGTATGGGAGCTATGTCCAATTATGGACCGATCCAGAAAATGTTTTCTCTGAATGAATTCTATTCACATAAGATTTTAATTTGTAAAATTTTGTAAAGATTTCGACATTGTGAGGGAAGTTATTAACAAAAAACCCATTTTCCGGGAATATGTACTTTTGTATGGGAGGTATATGAAATTGTTGACCGATTCTGGCAATTTTCAGCAGTACTCAAGCCCTTGTGTAGAAACGAATGTATGGTGATTTTCATGGAATTATCTTGCATAGTTTGCGAGAAAATTACATCAGAATGTGTAAAAAATGCTTATTTTTTTCGAGGTTGTTTCAAATTTTGATTCATAACTTTTCCCGGTGAGAACCGATTTTGCTTATTTTCAAATCAAACTGCCTAGGACAATAATAAATATTTTGGGTGGATTTCGTTAATTTTTGTTGCTTCGTGTTAAGGTGAGAATGTTTTATACAGACAGACGGACATAGCTAAATCGACTCAGAATTTCATAAGGTCCAAGAAAATATATACTTTGTTGGGTCTCAGATGAATATTTCTTGGTGTTACACACGGAATGACAAAGTTATATATACCCTCTATCACCACTGATGGTGGTGGAGGGTTTAAAAAAGGCACATTAAGTTGGGTTTCCAATGATGGTCAATTTATAATAATCGATGAAAAAAGTTATGAGTTGTGCTAAGTTTTATAAAAATATTCCATATTTCTTCCATACAAAAACGTTCATGTTTCCGGTTTTCTTTGTAACAAGTTTAAAAAATGTTTATAAACATTTTTATACAAAAACAAGTAAGAAATTATAGTCGGGCGAGGCCGACCATATAATACCCTACACCTGTTACAAAAATAAAATGTGATTTAGTTTTCATAATAAAGCATTTAAGTTGACTTGTGTCAGATACATATACTTAAGCCATTTATTGTTGAATAAAATTGTTGACATTTAAGTCAAATTTTGAAGGGGGATTTGTATAGGGGCTATGGTCAAATGAGACCCTATAATTATAAAATTCATGCGAGTCATCAAAGCTAGTATAGAACTTGGTTTTGCAGCTTTTTGTCGAGATACGAGTATATTAAACATAATTATAAACTTAAAATCCCTATTCGTCGTTTTCAGTTGTATGGGGTCTAGGTGAAATAATGGACCGATGTTAACCATTTTCAATAAGCTTCGTCTCCGGTATCATAGAAGATCATGTGCCAAATTTCATTGAATTATCTTCAAAATTGCGACCTGTAGTTTGATTACAAGGTTTACAAGCCCTATTCGGGGGTTCAGTTGTATGGGGGCTAGATGAGAAAATGGACCGATGTTAACCATTTTCAATAGGCTTCGTCTCTGGGACAATAGAAGATCATGTGCCAAATTTCATTGAATTATCTTCAAAATTGAGACCTGTAGTTTGATTACAAGGTTTACAAGCCCTATTCGGGGGCTCAGTTGTATGGGGGCTAGGTGAAATAATGGACCAATATTAACCATTTTCAATAGGCTTCGTCCCTGGGCCAATAGAAGATCATGTGCCAAATTTCATTGAATTATCTTCAAAATTGCGACATGTAGTTTGATTACAAGGTTTACATGGACGAACAGACGGCCGGACATAGCTAAATCGACTCAGAAAATGATTCTAAGCCGATTGGTATACTTTAAGGTGGGTATAGGACCAATATTATTGTGCGTTACAAACATCAGCACAAATCCAATATACCCTCCCCACTAAAGTGGTGTAGGGTATAACAAGTAAGAAAGTATAGTCGGGCGTGGACGACCATATGATATCCTATACCAGTTATGAATATTAAATGTGATTTATTTTTTATAATAAAGCATTTATCTTCAATATTCCCTTGTTCCGATACATTTAAGCAATTTATGGATGAAAAACTATTTTTCTGAAAAAGGCTTTATGTATATGGGGGCAAGGGGCAAATATGGACCAAGCCCGATAAAATTTTGTGAATATATTTATATTCTATAAAACTTAGTTGTGCCGTTTTTTATCGATATATCTGTATATTTAACATAATTATGAGCTCAGAAGCCCTTTTTGGGGGGTTCTGTTCTATGGGGGCTAGGTGAAATAATGGACCGATTTTAACCATTTTCAATAGGTCAAATAAAACGTGCTTGCCAAATTTCATCCAATTATCTTGAAAATTGCGACCTGTACCTTGCGCACAAGGTTTACATGGACAGCCAGCCAGACGGACGGACGGACATAGCTTAATCGACTCAGAAAACGATTCTAAGCCGATTGGATAAGGACGAATATTTTTGTATGTTACAAACATCAGCACAAATCCAATATACCCTCCCCACTAAAGTGGTGTAGGGTTTAATTAATTTGTATGGAGAAAACCAAAAATTCGAGGAACATGCTATTAGAAAAATTGTCATAAATCATCCAGTTTTTCATAAATTTTTCTGAAATAACAAGTTTTAGAAACCTTCCTTTATGTGAATCTTCAGGAAAGTAATAAAAAATGAACTCACTGCCTCATGGCCAAAGTAGAGCATGATGAAAATTATCTTTTTTTTAAAAGTGTGAGTTTTTTTACTTAAAAGACCGTAACTCAGATATTTGACCATAAATTTTGGATTAAAAGGCAACACTTGTATCATTAAAAAAATATCGGATTTGAAAATCGGATTAAAACTACTAAACTTATGATTTTTAAATTTAAAACTACAAAAATGGCTCTTTTTCCCATCTTTTGCTCTTAAAAAGTAAGTTAACGAAGTGATAGGGAAAAACTAAAAATATATTCGTACTCTATGGACTATAACGAAATAGAATTGGTATATGAGAACGCCTGCATTTTATTTTTCTTCACTTTTGTATCACAGTGTAATTAACATATTTATGAGCTCAAAAGCAATATTCAGGGGTGCGATTGTATTGGGTTATGCGAAATAATGGTCCGATTTTAAACCATTTTCAATAGGATTCATCCTTGCAAGAGTATGTGCCAAATTTTATCAAATTGCAATTTGTGACCTGTAGCGTGCGCATAATGTGTGTAATTACACTTAAACGGCTGGAACGATTTTCTTTAAATTTGAAACATAGTTAGATATATAGGTGTATGGTGTGATAGGCTATATTGTTTTCCAAAACTTGGTTAAGAAGGGACAAGAAGGGGTATGTAGATGAAAAAGGGACATAATTCGTACATTTGAGAGTAAATACTAATTATCGTCTATACTCAAGCAAAAACATTTATAATAAAGCCTTTAAGGCAGTGGTGGGCAGACACATACTATCATGTATTTATTGTGTGTATTAAGCAGCAGAGAACCGTATTCAAGTCAACATTTAGTATTTGTACACTGCAAAAAGTTGTTCATAAACAAAATAAAATATTTTGCGTGCACATACACCTTTAATGTACATAAACATACATTAATAAATTATTTCAATAATTTTTTTCAATAAAGCGTGGAAAAATAATATGTAATTTCATGAAAAACTAAATATTTTTATAAATAATGAATATTATCTATAAAAATTTATAATACTCTTTAATTTTTTTAATGTTTTTTATACCCTCCACCACCATCAGTGGTGATAGAGGGTATATATAAGTTTGTCATTCCGTGTGGAACACCAAGAAATATTCATCTGAGACCCAACAAAATATATATATTTTGGGTCCTTATGAAATTCTGAGTCGATTTAGCTTTGTCCGTCTGTCTGTCCGTCCGTCCGTCTGTCTGTCTGCCTGTGTAAAACACGCTCACGTTAAAACTAAGCAATGGAAAGTAACGAAATTCAGTAAAAATATTCATTATTATCCGGTACAGTTTGGTATTGAAAATGAGCAAAATCGGTTCACATCGGGAAAAGTTATGAATCAAAATTTAAAACAACTCAGAAAAAAAATAATTTTTTATACATTCTGATGAAATTTTCTCGAAAACTATGCAAGATAATTTCATGAAAGTCATCATACATTCGTTTGCATGGTCATAGCTCCCATGCAAGGTCCCCTCCCGAAAATCACTTAAACGCACATTACTCAATACTAACTTAAAATATCCATATAAAGTTTGGTACTAGTATTGCTCTCACATACAGAAATATTACTGTGAAATTTTTTTCCGATCGGTCCATAATTGATCATAGCTCCCATACAAGGTTCCTTCCCGAAAATAACTTAAAACGCGCATAACTCATTACTAAATAAAGATATCCATATAAATTTGGTACAAGTATTGCTCATATGCATAGAAATATTACTATGAATTCTTTCCCGATCGGTCCATAATTGTTCATAACTCCCATACAAGGTTCCCTACCGAAAATCACTTAAACGCACAAAACTCATTACTAAAATAAAATATCCATATAAAGTTTAGTACAAGTCTCTCACACACAGAAATATTACTGTGAAATTTTTTTCCGATCGGTGCATCCTTGGTCATAGCTCCCATGCAAGGTTCCCTCCCGAAAATCACTTAAACGCACATAACTCATTACAAAATATTGATGTCCATACATTTAGCACAAATGTTGCTCTTATATACATAAATTACACTATAAAACTGTTTTACGATCGGTCCATATTGGGTCATAGCTCTCATACTAGGTCCCCTCCAGAAAATCACTTAAATGCACAATATTCATTACTAAATAATGATATAGATACAGATGTTTTGAAATTTTGTCTTTGTATACATAATTGGTCATAGCTCCCATACAAGGCCCTTTACGAAAATCTCTTAAACGCCCATTACTCATTACCAAACAAAACTATTGATACAAAATGTCACAAATATTAGTTTGTTATACAAAAATTTTATTTCAAGATTTTTTCACGATCGGTCCATAACATGGGTGCGGTCGGTCCTATGCAAGGTTCCCTTCAGAAAATCACTTGAACACACATTACTTATTACTAAATTACGATGTAGATACAAATTTGACTGAAATATAGCTTTTATGTACTGAAATTTAGTTCATATCTCCCATACTAGGTCCTGCCCCTAAAAGCACTTTAACCGTATTTAACTAGTTGCATTATCATTTGTGTAGAACAAAGTTATATATGTATATGTATTTTGAAAATCCTTAAATCTTTCACACACATGAATACATGCACATTATTAAATATCGTAAAGCATATTTTACGGCGCTATAAAAATATAAAAGAAAATGTAATGTTAAAAAAATTTTGGAATTGTACCAGATTTAAGCTGTTTAAATCTTGGGGTTTTTCTATCTAAGACATGAGAAAATTTATTTCTACAAATATTTGATCAATTAAAAAAGTATTAATATAAAAGTAGCTGGTGGAGGGTATTTAAGATTCGGCTCAGCCGAATATAGCACTCTAACTTGTTATAATTTAACAACTATTTTTGACCATCCATATTTTTTATAAAAAAAACAATTTTCCCAATTAACATCAACATTTTGCTATGGGTATTAAAACAAAATAACAAACAAGTTTTCATTTCCCCTAAAAAACCAGACACACCAATACACGCAAGCTGATTGTGTACGTGTGCCAACGAAGAGTCACCATAATTTTTCAGGCCTATACACGCGAGTATTCGAATCGCAAATTCTGCTCTTGACTGCTTTAAAGTATCTGAAATATGTATTATGTAGCAAAGTTCCATTTATTCATATGTGGAACTAATTTTGATTAGGTTCATAAAATTTATATTAATAGGCCAGGCAAACATTTTAATATAATGATTTATCTAAACAAACATACTTGTCGAATTTTATCTGGATATAATCATTTAATAATGAATTAAGTGGTATTAAGTGATTTTCAGAAGTAAAATTCCGTATAATGATTTATATATACAAAATACACATTTATGTCGAATTTTACCCCGATGACTTTGATTGTCAATGTGCGTTTAAGTAATTTTCGGAAATGATGCTTATATGGGAGTTGTGACCAATTATGGAACGATCAAGAAAAATTTCGTATAATGATTTATATGCAAAAACAAAATCAAGTCGAATATTACTCCAATAGATTTATTAATTAATAAAATATGTGCGTTTAAGTGATTTTCGGAAGTGGACTTTATATAGGAGCTATTACCAATTACGGGCTTCTCCAGAAAAATTTCGTAGAGTGATTCATATGCATGTACACAAACATATTTGTGTCGAATTTTATCAAGATAGCTTTATTTGACAATGAAATATGTGAGTTTAAATGATTTCGGATTAGGTCCTTATATGAAAGCTATGACCAATAATGGACCGATCCGGGGAAAAATTGGTATTATGATTTATATGTACACAAAACTTTATACCGATAGCTTTATTTATCAATGAAATATATGCGTTTAAGTGATTTGCGGAAGTGGACCGACCTTATATGGGAGCTACGACTAATAATGGACCGATCCGAAAATAAATTTGGTAGAATGATTTGTAAGTACACAAAACATATTCAGCTCAAATTTTATCACAAAAGCTCAATGATAATGTCCGTTTAGTTGATTTTTGGAGGTGGACCTTATATGGGAGCTAGACCAATTGTGGACCGACTGAGATCTACGTTGGTAGTATGATTTCTATTATATTATATTATATGTACAAAATTTTGTGTTGATACCGATATATTGAGGGAGTTATTAACGGTAAACTAATTTCCAGGAATATACACCTTGTATGAGGGCAATGGGAAATATTGGATCAATTATTATGAGTTTGAACATACTTGATCCCTGGCACAAAAAAAATGTGTGACGTAAACGTTATGTTTTTCGAGGTAGTCTGAAATTTTTACTCTGAACTTTTTACGTCGTGAACCGATTTTACTGATTTTCAATACCAAACTGGATAATAAAGAATGTTTTGGGTGAATTTCTATTGCTTGGTTTGCACAGACAGACGGACGGACATAGCTCAATCGACACAGAATTTCATAAGGATCAAGAATATATATACTTGGGTGTCAGATGAATCTTTCTTGGTGTTACACACGGAATGACAAAGTTATATTTACCATCTATCACACTGATGGTGGTGCAGGGAATAAAAAAGAACTCATATTTGAAAACAAAACAAGTAAGAACTTATAGTCGGGCGAGGCCGACCATATAATACCCTTCACCTTTGACAAAAATATAATGTGATTTATACCCTCTATCACCACTGATGGTGGTGAAAGGTATAAACAATTTTTACTTCTATGTTTTAAGTCTGTTTTTTTTTTCGTTCTAAAGTAAAACTATTTAGACGGGTTTTTAGTTTCAGAGTTATGTATATGAAAGTCCAATCCTAGAGGGAAAAACAGGAAAAGAAATTCAAACTAAACGGGCAAAAACGGCTAAATGTGTTCCTTTGCTACATTTTTTGTACTTTTATGAAATTTGAGGAATATATATTTTTTATTAATTTTACCGTAATCGGTCAAAAAATGTTTTTGCAAAACATCATTAAAGAGGGAAAGGTTACTATCTGACATGATTTTACAACACCGATTTCTGAAATGATACAAATATATTAAACAAAATACATAAATTTTAATAATTCAATGGAGAAATGGGGTAGTATGGGTAGTATTTTTGATACTGTGTTGGTACCTTTTATAAATATTGTTCAAATTCAATGTAATCCCTTTTATAGCTTTATAGATCACAAAGAAATTGTAAGGAGTTTCTTCATAAGGAGACCTTCAGCATTTTTTGAAGCATGAAGAGTTATAAAAATTAGCACTTTATGGTTTAAGTCAATAATTATTCTTTCTCCTAAGTTAAATAGTTTTACCTAACTACATAGTTTTACCAAACTAGATAGTACATATTAGAATTATAATTTTGGAATCTTTTAGCTTTATAAATTGGCAAAAAATTTGTGAAGTAATCTCTTAGTGAAGGGTAAAATGAGTAAATTTTTTTTATTTCGTAAATGCTTATGTTTTTAAAGTCAACGAAATTTTTATTTCTGAATGTTGAAAATTTTCAGAAATTGATCTATAGACATAAAACAGATTTTTTAGTTTACTCTGACGGGAGAATACTTAAGTATAATATTATGAAACCACTTAAAACCCCGGACAACGCCGGTTACAAAAATGTAGTTGAATTTATAATTTTCTATATTATTTCCATATTTGTATATTAGTGTATAAGCATTTGAATTACATTAAAATTGAATCATATACATATTAATTTATGAAACCACTTAAAACCCCGGGCAACGCCGGTTACAAAAATGTAGTTGAATTTATAATTTTCTATATTATTCCATATTTGTATATTAGTGTATAAGCATTTGAATTACATTAAAATTGAATCATATACATATTAATTTTAAGTTGATATAATACTCAATCTTTTTTTTTCTTTCTTCTGACAGCAGCATTAGGGCAATGCCATGGCTCCTTGTTTATTTGCACGCACACTGCAAGGCGGGCGGCAATGTTTACGCCAACAACGAACATATCATGTAAACTATTAACCCTTTAACTACAACTTGCTTTATTTATTAAATACCTATACAAAAGCTGAAGTTTTACATTGACAAATAATTATAGACATAAATATTTGTCCCTCTCTAAAAGTTATTGGAGCCTAAAGGGAGACATTTTTTGCCTTTGGCTTATCACTTACAAAAATTGTTCTTCTTGTTTCTTATTCTTGGCTAGAAAAAGAGGTAAATCCAACATTTGCAATTAAATATTTGGAATTCATTCTAAAACCCTAACTTCTTTGTGTTTTTATACCCTCCACCACCATCAGTGGTGATAGAGGGTATATATAAGTTTGTCGTTCCGTGTGTAACACAAGAAATATTCATCTAAGACCCAACAAAGTTCTGGGTCCTTATCAAATTCTGAGTCGATTTAGCTATGTCCGTCTGTCTGTCTGTCTGTCTCTGTAAAACACATTTTGTACATGCAAATATAATATGAACAGAAATCATACAGTCAACGTAGATCTCAGTAGGTCCACAATTGGTCATAGCTCCCATATAAGGTCCACTTCCGAAAATCACCTAAACGTACATATTTCATTGATGAATATAGCTATTGTGGTAAAATCTACCAAATTTTTTACGGATCGGTCCATTATTGGTCATAGCTCCCATATAAGGCCCACTACCGAAAATCATTTAAAAGCTCATATTTCATTGTCAAATAAAGCTATCTTGAAAAATTCGACACAAATATGTTTAGTCTAAATATGAATCACTCTATGAATTTTTTCCGGATTGGCCCATAATTGGTCATAGCTCCTATATAAAGTCCACTTCCGAAAATCACTTAAATCATATATTTCCCTGTCAAATAAAGCCATCGGAATACAATTCGACACAAGTATGTGTTGTATACATAGAAATCATTCTGCAAATTTTTTTACGGATCGGTCTATTATTCGTCATAGCTTCCACATAAGGCCCACTTCCAAAAATCACTTAGAAACATATATTTCATTGTCAACTAAAGCTATCGTGATAAAATTCGGCATAAATATATTTTGTCTAAATATGAATTACACTACAAAATTTTTTTCCGGATAGGCCCATAATTGGTCATAGCTCCCATATAAGGTACACTTCCGAAAATCACTTAAAACGCATATATTTCATTGAATTCTAAAGCTATTGGGATGAAATTCGACATATATGTTTTGTGTACATTCAAATCATTCCACAAAATTTTGAACGGATCGGTCCAATATTGGTCATAGCTCCCATATAAAGCCCACTTCCGAAAATCACTTCAAAGCACATTGTCAAATAAAGCTATCTTGATAAAATTCGACACAAATATGTTTGTCTTTATATGAGTCCCTCCACGAATTTTTTCCGGAAAGGCTCATAGTTGGTCATAACTCCCATATAAAGTCCACTTCCGAAAATCACTTAAACGCATATATTTCATTAAATTCTAAAACTATAAGGATAAAATTCGACTTGAAAATTTTTTGTGTGCATATAAATCATTCTACCACTTTTTTCCCGGATTGGTCCATTATTGGCCATAGCTCCCATATAAGTCCCACTTCCGAAAATCACCTAAACGCACATATTTAATTGTTAAATAAAGTTATCTAGATAAAATTCGGCACAAATATGTTTTGTCTTTATATGAATCTCTCTTCGAAATTTTTCCGGATTGGTCCATTTATGGTAATAGCTGCTATATAAGGTCCACTTCAAAAAAATCACTTAAGCGCACATATTTCTTTATCAAATAAAGATATCTTGATAAATTCGACAAAAATATGTTTTGTGTAAGGTCATAGCTCGTATACATATAAAGCACTTCCGAAAATCACCTAAACGCACATATTTCATTAATTAGTAAATCTATTATAGTAAAATTCGAATTGAATTTTTTTTTTTTTTGCATATAAATCATTATACGAAATTTTTTCCTTATCGGTCGATAATTGGTCACAATTAAGGACCATTTCCGAAAATTACTCAAATGCACATTGACAATCAAAGTTATCGGGATAAAATTCGACATAAATGTGTATTTTGTATATATAAATCATTCTACGGAATTAATATACATACATTTTTCTCGACCTTATTAAAATTAGTTTGACATATGCATAAATGTTAGTACCCTCAATACTGAAAATTAGATATTTAAATGAGTTTTAATAAAAAGTAGCTTGCTGGTGGAGGGTATTTAAGATTCGGCATAGCCGAATGTAGCACTCTAACTTGTTTTATATCATCCTTTTCCTATTGGGGTTTTACATCGAGTAAATAAAATAATTAAATTATTTTATTTACTTTTCAAGAGGGGTTTTCTCTCCAGCACTTCATCCAATACATCTGAAATGAACAGGCCCCCTTTTATATTTTCTCATTAACTCCGGGATCCACATCCTTAATTTCATGTTTCTAGGATCAATATTAAAAAAAACACAAAAAGTACCATTTGAAGAACGAAAAAGTACCAAAAAGACCTCTTTTATAGATTCTAATTTACTCCGGGCTCTAAATGTTTATTTTTGTGAATCTGTATTTAATTTTATAGAAAACTCTAAACTCCAGGCTCTAAATGCTTCATTTCATGTTTCTAGGTTAAATTTTTGTAGAAAAGTACCAGTCGAAGAAACAAAAAGTCCAAGAAGTCCCCTTTTATAGATTCTCATTTACTACGTGTTCTACATTTCATGTTTCTAGGTTCATATTATAGAAAATTTAACAAGTTAGAGTGCTATATTCGGGTATGCCGAATCTTAAATACCCTCCACCAGCAAACTACTTTTTATTAAAACTCATTTAAATATCTAGTTTTCAGTATTGAGGGTACTAACATTTATGCATATGTCAAACTAATTTTAATAAGGTCGAGAAAAATGTATATTAATTCCGTAGAATGATTTATATATACAAAATACACATTTATGTCGAATTTTATCCCGATAACTTTGATTGTCAATGTGCATTTGAGTAATTTTCGGAAATGGTCCTTATATGGGAATTGTGACCAATTATCGACCGATAAGGAAAAAATTCCGTATAATGATTTATATGCCAAAAAAAATTCAATTCGAATTTTACTATAATAGATTTACTAATTAATGAAATATGTGCGTTTAGGTGATATTCGGAAGTTCTTTATATATGTATATACGAGCTATGACCTTACATAAATCATATTTTTGTCGAATTTTATCAATATGACGATGATATGGTCCTATCCGAAAAAAAAATTTCGTAGAGTGATTCATATACATATAGACGAAACATGTTGTGTCAAATTTTATCAAGATACATTTATTTGACAATGAAATATATGCGTTTAAGTGATTATGTGGGAGCTACGACTAATAATGGACCGATCCGAAAAGAAATTTGGTAGAAAAATTTGTATATACACAAAACATATTCAGCTCGAATTTTATCACAAAAGCTTTATTTATCAATGAAATATGTGCGTTTAGATGATTTTTGGAAGTGGACCTTATATGGGAGCTATGACCAATTGTGGACCGACTGAGATCTACGTTGGTAGTGTGATTTCTATTCATATTATATTTGTATGTACAGAATTTTGCGTTGATACCGATATATTTGAGGGAGTTATTAACGATAAACTAATTTCCGTGAATATACACCTTTGTATGGGGTTTGAACATACTTGATCCCTGGCACAAAAAATAATGTATGACAAAATTCATTGAAATATCTTTGGTAGTTTCTGAGAAAACTACTTAAGAATTGGGAAAAAAAACTTTATTTTTTTCGAGGTAGTCTGAAATTTTTACTCATAACTTTTTACGTCGTAAACCGATTTTACTGATTTTAAATACCAAACTGTACCGGATAATAAAGAATGCCTTGGGTGAATTTCGTGAATTTCTATTGCTTCGTTTTAACTTGAGCGTGTTTTACACAGACAGACAGACGGACGGACGGACAGACGAACATAGCTAAATCGAACTCAGAATTTCATAAGGATTAAGAACATATAAACTTTGTTGGCTGTCAGATGAATATTTCTGTTTAAAATGTATTAAAATACATTTTTTGTTTAGGAAAATTTTGTTAATATTTGTTTGTCACTACCCAGAACCATAAAGTAATAAGACAAAGAAAGTTTGACATTTAAAGTATTTTATTGATTAATTGATATTTATGTATATTATTTCTTAATAAGTATTTCTTATTCCTAAAAATAACATTTACAAAATATTAAAAAATTACTAAAATATAATTGTATAATTATAATAATAATTATATAATTATTTCCTATTCTAAAGCCTTGGGATATACAATATTTTCGTTTTCCCCTCAGACGCGTAGATATACAAATCTGAAGGTTTCCCAACTCGCAAACATGCAACATAAAGCTGACCATGTGAGAAGCATGGATTTATTCCACACACTTGCAGGGATTGACCCTGAGATTTGTTTAACGTATAGGAAATTGCAACCGTTTAAAGTCGAATAGCACTTCCGATGTTGTCATTGGGATCCGAGGTAGTAAGACATCCGTTCCTTCATATTGGCCAGTTATAATCGTTGCTTCGATTAAGAAGTTCATTAATTTCTTAACTGTTAATCGAGTACCATTACAAAGACGTGGTGATCAATATTTCGCAATAAAATAATTGGAACGCCAATTTTCAACTTCAGTTCGTGGAAAGCCTGGTAAATCAAATGTATTCAAAAACAAGTTAGAGTGCTATATTCGGCTGAGCCGAATCTTAAATACCCTCCACCAGCTACTTTTATATTAATACTTTTTTAATTGATCAAATATTTGTAGAAATAAGTTTTCTCATGTCTTAAATAGAAAAACCCCAAGATTTAAACAGCTTAAATCTGTTACAATTTCAAGATTTATTGAACATTACAAACACCATTTTCTTTTATATTTTTATAGCGCCCTAAGATATGCTTTAACGATATTTAATGTGCATGTATGTATGCATGTGTGTGAAAGATTTAAGGATTTTCAAAATACATACATATATAATTTTATTCTACACAAATTAATAATGCAACTAGTTAAATACGGTTACATTGCTTTTAGCGGCAGGACCTAGTATGGGAGATATGACCAATTATAGACCGATCGTAAAAAATTCTTTAAGCTAAATTTCTGTACATAAAAGCTATATTTCAGTCAAATTTTGTATCTATATCGTAATTTAGTAATAACTAATGTGTGTTCAAGTGATTTTCTGAAGGGCCACTTACATGGCACCGACCGCACCCATATTACGGACCGATCGTGGAAAAATCTTGAAATAGAATTTTTGTATACCAAACTAATATTTGTGCCAAATTTTGTATCAATAGCTTTATTTGGTAATGAGCAATGTGCATTTAAGAGATTTTCGTAAAAGGACCTTGTATGGGAGCTATGACCAATTATGTATATAAAGACAAAATTTCAAAATTCTGTATCTATATCATTATTTGGCAATAAATATTGTGCATTTAAGTGATTTTCTGGAGGGGACCTAGCATAAGAGCTACGACCAAATATGGACCGATCGTAAAACAATTTTGTAGTGTAACTTATGTATATAAGAGCAATATTTGTGCTAAATGTATGGATATCAATATTTTGTAATGAGTTATGTGCGTTTAAGTGATTTTCGGCAGAGGACCTTGTATGGGAGCTATGACCAATTATGGACCGATCGGAAAAAAAATTTCACAGTAATATTTCTGTGCATATAAGCAATACTTGTACCAAATTTTATGTGGCTATCTTAATTTAGTAATGAGTTATGTGCGTTTAAGTGATTTTCGGGAGGGGACCTTGTATGGGAGCTATGACCAATTATGGACCGTTCGGAAGAAAATTTCACAGTAATATTTCTGTGCATATAAGCATTACTTGTGCCAAAGTTTATATGTATATCTTAATTTAGTAAGTAGTTATGCGCGTTTAAGTGATTTTCGGGAGGGGACCTTGTATGAGAGCTATGACCAATTATGGACCGATCGGGAAAAACTTTCACAGTAATATTTCAGTGCATATGAGCAATACTTATTCCAAATGTTATATGGATATCTTAATTTAGTAATGAGTTATGCGCGTTTAAGTGATTTTCGGGTGGGGACCTTGTAAGAGAGCTATGTCCAATTATGCACCGATCCATAAAATTTTTTCACTCAATCAATTCTATTGACATAAGGTTTTAATTTGTAAAATTTTGTGAGGATATCAACATTCTGACGGAAGTTATTAACAAAAACTCGTTTTCCGGGAATATGTACTTTTGTATGGGAGGTATATGTAATTATGGACCGATTCAGGCAATTTTCAGCAGGAATCAAGATCCTGTGTAGAAACGAATGTATGATGACTTTCATGAAATTATCTTGCATAGTTTTCGAGAAAATTACATCAGAATGTGTAAAAAATGCTTATTTTTTTCGGAGTTGTTTTAAATTTTGATTCATAACTTTTCCCGATGTGAACCGATTTTACTCATTTTCAATACCAAACTGTACCGGATAATAGTAAATATTTTGGGTGAATTTGGTTAAATTATATTGCTTCGTTTTGACGTGAGCGTGTTTTACACAGACAGACGGACGGACGGACGGACAGACGGACATAGCTAAATCGACTCAGAATTTCATAAGCACCCAGAATATATATACTTTGTTGGGTCTCAGATGAATATTTCTTAGTGTTACACACGGAATGACAAACTTATATATACCCTCTACCACCACTGATGGTGGTGGAGGGTATAAATGTACTTTTCGAAGAACGAAAAATTACCAAAAAGTCCAATTTTATAGGTCCTCACCTAATCCGTGCTCTACATGTTTAATTTAATGTTTCTAGGTTTAATATTATAGAAAATTCAAAATCCAAAAAGTTCCCTTTTTATACCCTCCACCACCATGAGTGGCGATAGAGGGTATATATAACTTTGTCATTCCGTGAGTAACACCAAGAAATATTCATCTGAGACCCAACAAAGTGTATATATTCTTGGTCCTTATGAAATTCTGAGTCGATTTAACTATGTCCGTCCGTCTACGTAAAAACGAAGCGAAATAAATAATTAAAATTTGGCCAGAATATTCCACATTGTCCTTGCATTTGGGTATTGAAAATGAACAAAGCGGTTCACAACGGGAAAAGTTATGAATCAAAATTTAAAACAACTCAGAAAAAAATAAGAATTTTTTACACATTCTGATGCAATTTTCACGAAAACTATGCAATATAATTAAATGAAAATCATCATACATTTATTTTTACACAAAAACTTTATTCTTGTTGAAAACTGCCGGAATCAATCCATAATTTCTTCTACCTCCCATTCAAAAGTACATATTGCAGGAAAATGAGATTACTGTTAATAACTTCCTTCAGAATGTTGATATCTTCAAACAATTTTGCAAATTAAATTTCTATGTCAATAGAATTCATACAGAGAAAAATTTTTCTGGATCGGTCCATAATTGGACATAGCTCCCATACAAGGTCCCCTCCCGAAAATCACTTAAACGCGCATAACTCATTACTAAATTAAGATATACAAGTATTGCTCTTATATACAGAAATATTACTGTGAAATTGTTTTCCGATCGGTCCTTAATTGGTCATAGCTCCCATACAAGGTCCTCTTACGAAAATCTCTTAGACCCACATTACTCATTACCAAATAAAGCTATTGATACAAAATTTTTGCACAAATATTAGTTAAGATTTTTTCACGATCGGTTCATAATATGGGTCCGATCGGTCCCATACAAGGTTCCCTCACGAAAATCTCTTAAACACACATTACTTATTACTAAATTACGATATAGATAC